>NC_090371.1:73680158-73842466 GCF_036365525.1 Heterodontus francisci | reverse complement strand
TGTCTCTCTCTCTCTGTCTCTGTCTTGTCATCAGGGAGTTATGGCCTTGGTTGCCCTACCTTTGTGGGAATGCACCTCGACTGTGCCCAAACCATCTTATCTTTAAATGCAACCCATTGTTCCATTATAGTTTTGCTTTCCGATCTTTGATTCCAGTTTACCTGGGGCAGGTCTGATATCCCACTGAAGATGGTCCTCCCTAATTATTTTTAATCCAGATTTTTCCTTTTCCATAACTAACCTAAACCTTATAATACTATGATCCCCTACTGACGCTTGATCTGCTTGACCCACCTCATTTCTCAGAACCAGATCCAACAACGCCTCCTTCCTTGTTGGGCTGGCAACATACTGATCAATGGAACAATGAGTTGCATTTCAAGATAAGATGGTTTGGGCACAGTCGGAGTGCATTCCCACAAAGGGGAAAGATCGGGCAACCAAAGCCAGCAACATACTGATCAGGAAATTCTCCTGACAACACTTAAACGCTTCCTCCTCTGCCTTTTACACTATTACTGTCCCAGTCGATGTTGGGAGAATCGAAGGCCCCATTGTCACTCCTCTGTAGTTTTTGCATCTCTCTGTAATTTCTCTGCAAATTTGTTACCTTCCGTCTTTCCCACTAGTTGGTGGTCATTATCCCATTTGTGTTTGTGGGAGTTTATTGTGAGAAAATTGGGGGCTGCCACGCTTCCTACATTACAACAGTGTATACACTTCGAGTACTTCATTGGCTGTAAAGCGCTTTGGGGCATTCTGTGGTCATGAAAAGTGCTATCTAAATGCAAGTCTTTTCTTTCCCTCTGACCCCACCTAATACCTTACTATTTCTACCATAGTTCTGTCTGTCTCTCTCAATCCTTTATGCACCTGTTTCTCCTTTCTAATGCTAGATCCTGGTTTCCATCCCCCTGCCAAATTAGGTTAAACTCTCCCCAGCAGAATGAGCAACCCACCCTGTGAGGACATGGGTCCCGGCTCTTTTGAGGTGCAACGCATCTGGGCTGTATAGGTCTGACCACCCCCAGAACTGGTCACATAGCCCTAGGAATCTAAAGCCCACCCTCCTGCACCATCTCTCCAGCCACACATTCTATCCTCCTGTTTCTATACTCAATAGTGGATGGTATCAGGAATAATCTGGAGATTACTATCTTTGAGGTCATGCTTGCTGGTCTCCTTCCTAGCTCCCTAAAATCAGCCTGCAGGACCTCATCCCTCTTTCTTTTTTATCCTGCCAAAAATTTATTTCATTTATCAGCCTTGGTTATCTGTTTTAGGAAGAGCCTGTTGCACGTGTCTTCCCTTTTGATTATTTTGGGGAAGTAATCACTTATAGTTAGTATTTTGTGCTTATCCTCAATTTCAAGTCGGCTAGTATCTTTAATGGTTTTCTTCTTTCTTTGACTGTTATGTTATTGTAGTACTGCAAGGAGTTTCTACCTTTCTGTTTGCTTCCACAGCTATGCATTCTTCTCTGGAGCAGAACCATATTGAATTTTTCTATTCCCATGTCCTAGGATGCTAAAACTACCATCTTGGCTGTGGTGACAAACTTAGCACAGATCAGTAATCAAACCTTGCTTCTTCCCCATTTGTAAAGCACCACCTGCTGGTGTCAGCCCAGCCAGCAACCTGAAGTAGCAGCTGCAGGATGAAATAGACAGAAATGGACAGTAAATACTGGCCTTGCCAGCAATGTCTACATCCTCTGAGTGAATAAAAAGATACTTCCTCATTGAGCCAAAAATCCTTTTATAAAGATATTTTGAACTACGTCTCTTGATATTCTATTCAGAGACATAATCATAAAGTAGATACTTTACTTAGTCAGTCATTCCATCTTATTTTCAGATGCACGTTTTTTTCTCACCAAGTACTGTAGTACAGAAGTAATCAGCAGTCATTTGCTCCAATTCGAGCCTGATATCAAATAGATCAAAACAGTAAATGTTGGAAATACTCAGCAGGTCAGGCAGCATTTGTGGAGAGAGGAACAGATTTGCGTTTCAGGTGGGTAACTTTTCTTCAGGTCTGACAGAGATTAGAGATGTAATGGCTTTTAGTGCAAAGGCAAGGAACCTACAACTCCCTCTGCCACTTTAACAGTTCCAGTGTGCTGGCCCCAATTGTCTGCTTTTCACCATGGGCATCCAGTCCCTCTACAACCTCATCCACCACCAGGACAGCCTGTGGGGACCTTCCATTTCTTGCTTGAACAGAGGTCCAACCAGTCCCCATTCAGCATCCTCACCTTGGCTGAACTTGTTCTTGCATTGAAGAACTACTTATCTGACTCCACTCACTTCCTCCAAATAAAAAGTTATGCTAAGGAAACCTGCATGGGTCTTAACTGTGTCACCCTTTTCATGGGATACATGAAACATGCATCTGTTCTAAGCCAACTGATTCCCATAGCTAACTTGGTTACACTTCCTCCCACCCCACCTCCTGTATGGACTCTATTTCATTCTTCCAGTTTCTCTGTCTCCGTGACATGTCCTGACGATGCCACCTTCTGTACCAGTGCTTCCGATATATCTTCAATTTTCCTCAACCGAGACCGCCCCTGCACTGTGGTTGGCAGAACCCTTGTCCGTGTCCGTCGCATGTCCCGTACTGCTGTCCTCCCTCCTTCCTCCCAGAACCATGATGGGGTATTGCTTGTCCCCACCTTCCAGCCTCCAGACTCAATGGATCATTTTTTGTCACCTCCAGTGCAATTCCATCACCAAACATATCTTCCCCTCCCCTTTTCAGCATTCTGAAGAGACTATTCCCTCTGCGACATTGTGATCCACTCTTCAATCACCCTCTCCCCTTCCCGTGCAAGTGCAGAGGATGCAGCATCTACCCTTTCACCACCACCCCACCATCCAGAGCCCCAAACACTCCTCCCACATGAAACAGTGATTTGCTTGTACTTCATTCAATTTATTGTACGTTGCTCATGATGTGATCTCCTGTGCATTGGGGAGTTCAAATACAGGAACGCACCCACAAGTTTGTTGGAAGCGGAGGCAATCACTGACTTCAAGAGGAAGTTGGATGGCCACTTGAGAGAAATAGACTTACAGGGCTACGGGGGTCGAGCTGGGGAGTGGGACTGACCGTATAGCTCTGTGGAGATCCAGCATGGACTCGATGGGCTGAATGGCCTCCTCCTGTGCTGTAAATAACACTGACTAGGTGATCACTTTGCTGAACACCTCCATTCAGTCTGGAAATGTGACGGAGCTTCCAGTCAATTGTCATTTTAATTCTTGGCCCCATTCTGACCTCTGTGCTACACTGTTCCACTGAAGTTCAATGGAAGCTCAAGGATCAGCCCCGTATCTTTCAGTTAGGTAACTTACACCCTTTTATGCTCAATTTCAGATTATAACCACTGCTCCCATTTTATTGGAAAAGCAGGTGATTATTATGGTTTTGTTGCCATTTACGCTCTAGAGGCATCTTTTTTTCTTGTCCCATTGCCACACACTTTTGCCTTGTCCCATTATCCTTTTTGTTAGGTGAAGTGAGAGTGACTGTCCTTAACATTAAGCAGTATTTGACAGAGTGTGATTTCGAGGAGCCCTCGCAAAACTCAAGTCAGTGGGAATCGGGAAAACTCTCCAGTGGCTGGAGTGATAACTCGCACAAAGAAAGATGGTTGTGGCTGTTGGAGGCAAATCGTCTCAGCCACAGGACATGACTGCAGGAGTTCCTCAGGGTAGTGTCCTGGGCCCAAATATCTTCAGCTGCTTCATCAATGACCTTCCCTCCATCATAAGTTCAGAAGTGGGGAAGTTCGCTGATGATTGCACTTGTTCAGCACCAATCATGACTCCTCAGATACTGAAGCTGTCTGTGCCTGCATGTAGCAAGACCGGACGACATTCTGTCTTGGGCTGATAAATGGCAAGTAACAGTTGTGCCACACTGGTGCCAGCAATGACAATCTCCAACAAAAGAGAGTCTGACCATCTTGCCTTGACATTCAACAGCATTACCATTGCTGAATCCCTCACCATCAACATCCTGGGGGTTACCATTGACCAGAAACTGAACTGAGGCAGCCATATAAATACTGTGGCGACAAGAGCAGGTCAAAGGCTGGGAATTCTGTGGCGACTAACTCAGCTGCTGACTCCCTGACGTCTGTCTGCCATCTACAAGACATAAGTCAGCAGTAAGATGGGATACTCTTCACTTACCTGGATGAGTGCAGCTCCAACAGCACTCAAGAAACTGGACACCATCCAGGACAGTGCAGCCTGCTTGATTGGCACCCCATCCACTCCCTTAAACATTCACTCCCTCACTACCAGTGCAAAGTGGCAGCAGTGTGTTCCATCTACAAAATACGCTACAGCAATTCAACAAGGCTTCTTCAACAGCACCTTCCAAACCCATGACCTCTAGCACCGAGAAGGACCAGGGCAGCAGATGCATGGGAAAACCACCATCTCCAAGTTCCCCTCCAAGCCACACAGCATCCTGACAACATAACATAAGAAATAGGAGGAGTAATAGACCATTCACCCCCTTTTGCCTCCTCTGCCATTCTATAAGATCATGGCTGATCTGATTGTGGTCTTAACTCCACTTTTCTTCCTGCCCCCCATAACCCTTGACTTCCTCATCAAACAAAAATCTGTCTAACTCAGCCTTGGATATATTCAATGACCCAGCATCCACTAATTGCTGGGGAGGAGAATTCCAAACATTAATGCCCCTCTTGAGAGAAGAAATTCCTCCTCTCCGTCTTAAATGGGAGACCTCTTAATTTGAAACTGTGACCCCTAGTTCTGGACTCCCCCATGAGGGGAAACATCCTCTCAGTATCTACCCTGTCTAGCCCCCTCAGAATCTTGTGTTTCAACTAGGTCACCTCTCAATCTTCTCAATTCCAATTAAAGTTAGGCCCAACCTGCTCAACCTTTCCTCATAAGACAAACCCCTCATCCCAAGAATCAGCCTAGTGAGCCATCTTTGAACTGTGTGGAACTATATCGGCGCTCTTTTGCTGTCGCTTGGTGGAATTCCTGGAACTCCTTTCTTAATAGTACTGTGGGTGTACCTATACCAGATGGACTGCAGCATTTCAAGATGGCAGTTCACCACCACCACCTCGAGGGCAATTGGGGGATGCGCAACAAATGCGGGCCTTCCCAGCAATGCTCTCATCCCTGGAATGAATAATATATATATATATTTTTTTTTTAAATCACTCCTGCAACCCTATCATAGACCTTCCCTTTTGTTCTTTACACCCTGCCCCTTTCCTACCTCTGTACTTGCTTAAAAGCTATCGCATCTGTAATCTTTGCCAGTTCTGACAAACGGTCAATGTCTTGAAATGTTAGCTCTGTTTTTCTCTCCACAGACAGTGCCTGACCTGCTGAATATTTCCAGCACTTTATTTTTATTTCCGGTTTCTAACGCGTAGTATTTCACTTTTGATACCCTATGGATGTTTTTTTTTTGAGGAAAGTTTAAGGTTAAAGTGATCAGACTTGCTGATCAAGGCAGCTTCCTTAGAATTGCAGGAAGTATTCCTTCACACATCCATTCACTTATAGCGCCTGTGTTCTATTTTGTTTTGGCCATACTGCTTTTCCACAGATATCTGGTCCTGCTTCATTATACTGTATGGGCAATTGATCTGCTGAAGGCTTGTTTACCAGGTCAATAATCAGGAACATCAGCAAGTTTCTAGTCAATCTCTTAAAGCCATCAGAAATATGCAGGCTGGTAAAAATGCACAATTTCTAGTTTCAAGCTGTGCAGTACTTAGTTCAGTACATTTAACACTTCAGAATAGGCAAAAGAATGATTTAGTGATATTAACTTTTCAGCTTCTGGAGATTGGACATCTTGTGTTGTAGAATAGTTTTTCTTTGAGTGGAATAAGCAATAAAATTTTTGAAATTTCCTTACTGAATAAATCATAAATATAAACAAAGAACAGTACAGCACAGGAACAGGCCATTCGGCCCTCCAAGCCTGCGCCAATCTTGATGCCTGCCTAAACTAACACCTGCACTTCCGGGGCCCATATCCCTCTATTCCCTTCCTATTCATATATTTGTCAAGATGTCTCTTAAACGTCGCTATGGTATCTGCTTCCACCACCTCCCCTGGCAGCAAGTTCCAGGCACTCACTACCCTCTGTGTAAAAAAAAAAAAAAACTTGCCTCTCACATCCCCTCATCTTTGCCCCTTGCACCTTAAACCTATGTCCCCTAGTAACTGACTCTTCCACCCTGGAAAAAGCTTCTGACTATCCACTCTGTCCATGCCGCTCATAACTTTATAAACCTCTATCATGTCGCCCCTCCACCTCCATCGTTCCAGTGAAAACAATCCGAGTTTTTCCAACCTCTCCTCATAGCTAATGCCCTCCAGACCAGGCAACATCCTGGTAAACCTCCTCTGTACCCTCCAAAGCCTCCACGTCCGTCTGGTAGTGTGGCGACCAGAATTGCACGCAATATTCTAAGTCTGGCCTAACTAAGGTTCTGTACAGCTGCAACATGACTTGCCAATTTTTATACTCTATGCCCCGACCGATGAAGGCAAGCATGCCGTATGCCTTCTTGACTACCTTATCCACCTGCGTTGCCACTGCAATTCTAACAGTTAAAGAAATTGTCCTGAATGCATGTTTAATATAAACTATTTATATTGGACTGAGATAGTTCAGTGGATAAATTGTTCATAGTACTGAGCCACAAAGGTCAGGATAGTCCCATGTTTGAATAACAATATATGTTATTGTTATTGATGAACTTAGAGCATGGATCAGTACTTGGAGCTACGATGTTGTGGCCATTACGGAGACTTGGATATCACGGGCAGGAATGGATGTTGGATGTTCCGGGGTTTAGATGTTTCAAAAGGAATAGGGAGGGAGGTAAAAGGTTGATGCTAAGAGGGAGTATGTGCTGGAAATTTTGAAAGACAGGACAGATAAGTCCCCGGGGCCAGACGGGATATACCCAAGGATATTACGGGAAGCGAGGGAAGAGATTGCCGCGCCTTTGGCGATGATCTTTGCGTCCTCACTGTCCACTGGAGTAGTACCAGATGATTGAAGGGTGGCAAATGTTATTCCCTTGTTCAAGAAAGGGAATAGGGATAACCCTGGGAATTATAGACCAGTCAGTCTTACGTCGGTAGTGGGCAAATTATTGGAGAGGATTCTGAGAGACAGGATTTATGATTATTTGGAAAAGCATAGTTTGATTAGAGACAGTCAGCATGACTTTGTGAGGGGCAGGTTATGCCTCACAAGCCTTATTGAATTCTTTGAAGATGTGACAAAACACGTTGATGAAGGAAGAGCAGTGGATGTGGTGTATATGGATTTTAGCAAGGCGTTTGATAAGGTTCCCCATGGTAGACTCATTCAGAAAGTAAGGCGGCATGGGATACAGAGAAAGTTGGCTGTCTGGATACAGAATTGGCTGGCCCATAGAAGACAGAGGGTGGTAGCAGATGGAAAGTATTCAGCCTGGAGCTCGGTGACCAGTGGTGTTCCGCAGGGATCTGTTCTGGGAACACTGCTCTTTGTGATTTTTATAAATGACTTGGGTGAGGAAGTGGAAGGCTAGGTTAGCAAGTTTGCCGATGACACGAAGGTTGTTGGAGTTGTGGATAGTGTGGAATGCTGTTGTAGGTTGCAGTGGGACATTGACAGGATGCAGAGCTGGGCTGAGAAGTGGCAGATGGAGTTCAACCTGGAAAAGTGTGAAGTGATTCATTTTGGAAGGTCGAATTCGAATGCAGAATACAGGCTTAAAGACAGGATTCTTGGTAGTGTGGAGGAACAGCGGGATCATGGGGTCCACGTCCATAGATCGCTCAAAGTTGCCACCCAAGTTGATAGGGTTGTTAAGAAAGCGTATGGTGTGTTGGCTTTCATTAACAGGGGGATTGAGTTTAAGAGCCGCGAGGTTATGCTGCAGCTCTATAAAGCCCTGGTTAGACCACACTTGGAATATTGTGTTCAGTTCTGGTCGCCTCATTATAGGAAGGATGTGGAAGCTTTAGAGAGGGTGCAGAGGTGATTTACCAGGATGCTGCCTGGACTGGAGGGCATGTCTTATGAAGAAAGGTTGAGGGAGCTAGGACTTTTCTCATTGGAGCGAAGAAGGATGAGAGGTGACTTGATAGAGGGGTACAAGATGATGAGAGGCATAGATAGAGTGGATAGCCAGAGACTTTTTCCCAGGGCGGGAAGGGCTATTACCAGGGGGCATAATTTTAAGGTGATTGGAGGGAGGTTTCGGGGAGATGTCAGAGGTAGGTTCTTTACACAGCGAGTGGTGGGTGCGTGGAATGCACTGCCAGCAGTGGTAGTAGAATCAGATAAATTAGGGACATTTAAGCGACTCTTGGATAGGTACATGGATGATAGTAGTATGAAGGGTATGTAGGTAGTTTGATCTTAGAGTAGGTTAAAGGTTCGGCACAACATCGTGGGCCGAAGGGCCTGTACTGCGCTGTACTGTTCTATGTTCAGTTAAATGATATGATCAGACAGTGCTACAGACAAGAGAGGGAAAATAAAATGAGCCAAGGGTCCTGCTTCTGATTTTTACCAGGTGACTCGAGCTGAAAATTGTTAGGTGGTTAGCTTGGATGTAGTGGTTCATAATTTCCATCTTTGCTGTCTGCAGTGCATTATGGGTATGATCTGGCAGGACAAAATCACCAACGCAACAGTCCCCTCAAAGGCATTGCTCCCAAGTGTATTGGCAGTAATCAAACAGAGGCGGCTGTGGTGGATGGGACACGTCCCCAGAATGGAAGAGAATCACATATCCAAGGACCTTCTGTATGGTGAGGTAGTCGGGGCCAGACAACCAGTGGGGCGCCCAAAGCTCCGCTTCAAGGATGCTTGCAAGCGTGATGTGAAGGCCCTAAATGTCGACTACTGCACCTGGTAGTTCTAAGCTGGCGAAAGAGGGAAATAGCGACACTTCTGTAGACTGGTGTGCACTACCACGATGACCAGTTGCTACAGCAGCTTGACAACAGGCGCTAACATCAAAAACAACTCAGTCACTTGGCAGCTTCACGTGCAGTACTTGTGGCAGAGCCTTGGATTGGCCTTCACAGCCATCAGCAAAGGTGCACCAAGAGAAGACACCCCACCTAAGTGGATTATTTGCTGCATGTCCATCATCTTTCGTAGATGGAAGGATGCCGACCAGTACTTTAACAGTCTGATCATCTGCCAGTATTCCTGTTTGTGCTCACACAATCAATAGCACTTGTTCAAGCTCTGAGAGGGATTCTATTTATATATTTGGAGCTACTGATAAATTATATAAATACATTTGGTGCAAGAAATTAATCTGTATCTCTACTTAACCATTGTAGACTAATTGTCCTTGGAATCTAATTTCAGTGTTCTCTGCCACAAATGTTTTCATTTCCATGAATTTTTGAAGAAAAAGTCCATGGAATCTTTTAAAGTAGTATTCAGTGTTCAATGTAATGAACATGTAGCTTGTATCTTGATAAAGCTTGACCCGTTTTTAAATAGACTAGCTTAATTATAAAATTCCAAACAGAACCGCACCCCATTAGAGATAAATTAATTAACACCTTGAAAGACGTGAGCAACAGCAATCCTACTGCACCAGAAAGAGTGACTTTTGTATCTTGGTGGGGTAGGAGATGGTGTAAATTGCGTCCCAAGACAGATTAAGAAAGAAATATTGCTTGGTATTTCCCATTGAAGATGAATTAAATCATCTTGAAACTAAACATTGAAAGGAGATTGTTAGTGGTAAAAGAGATTGTTTGTTTTTAACAGGTATTCGATCTGTAAGTTTTTATGAACACATCATAACAGTTGGAACTGGACAAGGTTCTCTGCTTTTCTATGACATCAGAGCTCAGAAGTTTATGGAAAGGCTGTGTCAAGCGAACTACTACAGTGAGAAGCAGAAACTCAAGTCTTGTGAAGAAATTTTAAAATTAACAACCGGGAAGGGTTGGTTGGTAAGTTGGAGAGAGCTTTTATGTCTTTAGTTAAATGCAAGATGTGCCCAATCCTGCAACTATTATCCTCGAGGATTTTAAAGTCAGCATGGTAACGACCCAGAGGGGATTTTTGAAGCATGTGGAAAATCTGCTAACTAGTGATGAGGGAATGAATGACTGTACTAATATTTAAATAGGGTGATAAAAATGACCTGGGCAACAATAGGACCATTGACCTAAATATGAATAATAGGTAACATTAAATCTGAGTCAGCTGCAGGAATCAATATGTGGCAGTAATTTAATAAGAAAGAGCTAGCATAGACTTGGGAAGGAAGATCCTGCTGTATCGACATTTACTTTTTAGATGAAGTAGATTGTCATTCCCTATGATCTAGCTTATTTAGAATTTGAGAGAGCTTTTGACAATTTTCACATAAAAACCTTATAATTCAACTTTAACAATACAAATGCAAAGCAGAACATGGACCTGAATAAGAAACTGGATTTTTTAATTTAAAAAAAGTGAGCTAAGAGTACTTGTGAAAATGGAAGGAAAGGATTTTCAATTGTATAGCATCTTTCACAAGAACATAAGCCCTCGGAGCAGGAGTAGGCAATTCAGCCCCTCAAGCCTGCTCCGCCATTTAATATTATCATGTCTGATCTCATCTCGGCCTCAACTCCACTTTCCTACCCGTTCTCCATAACCCTTCAACCCTTTACTAATTAAAAATCTGTCTATCTCCTCAAATTTACTCAATGTCCCGGCATCCACTGCACTCTGGGGTAGTGAATTCCATCGACTCATGACCCTTTGAGAGAAGTAATTTCTCCTCATCTCTGTTTTAAATTTGCTACGCCTTATCCTAAAATTATGACCTCTCATTCTAGATTGCCCCACAAGAGGAAACATCCTCTCTACATCTACTTTGTCAATCCCCTTAATCATATATACCTCAATTAGATCTCCCTTCATTCTTCTAAACTCTAGAGATTAAAGGTCTAAACTGCTCAAGCTTTCTTCATAAGACAAACCCCTCATCTCTGGAATCAATCTAGTGAACCTCCTCTGAACTGTCTCCAGTGCAACTGCACCTGTCCTTAAGTAAGGGGACCAAAACTGTATGCAGTATTCCGGGTGCGGTCTCACTAATGCCTTGTACAGTTGCAGCAACTGTACATCCCAGTAGTTTGCTCAGTAGTTTTTATCTGGCGATGATTGTTCTAAGTTCCTCCCTTTCTATAACCTCTGCATTTCTTGTTACTATTGAGATGGTACTAGTGTCCTCCACTGTGAAAACTGAAGCAAAATACTGATTTAGTGTCTCCGCCATTTGTATTACCCCCCATTAACTCCCCTGTCTCATCCTCCAAAGGATCAATATTCACTTTAGCTACTCTCTTCCCTTTTATATACTTATAGAAGCTTTTGCTATCCGTTTTTATATTTTGCGCTAGTTTTCTTTCATAATTTACCTTTGCTCTTTTTATTATTTTTTTTTAGTAACTCTTTGTTGATCTTTAAAAGTTTTCCAATCTTCCAGCCTGCCACTGGCCTTTGCAATATGGTATGCTGTAGTTTTTGTCTTTGTTATCCTTAACTTCCTTGCTTAGCCATGGATGTTTTTCCCCCTCTTAGAATCTTTCTTCCTCTCTGGAATATATTTTAGTTGGGAGGAATTGAATATCTCCTTAAACATCTGCCACTGCTCATCAACTGTCCGACCTTTTAGTCTTCCTGCCCAGTCCACTAGGGCCAAATCTGGCCTCGTGCTTATGTAATTACCTTTGTTTAACTCCAGAACGCTAGTGTGGGACTCCAGTTTCTCGCCCTCACTGAATTTGAAATTCTAGCATGCTATGATCACTCTTCCCTAGAGGATCCTTAACTAGGAGATCATTAATCAATCCCACCTCATTACACAATACCAAATCTAGAATTGCCTGCTCCCAGGTTGGTTCCACAACATATTGTTCCAAAAAACAATTTCTAATACATTCAATGAACTCTCCTTCGAGGCTCCCCTTGCCAATTTGATTAATCTAGTCTATATGCATATTAAAATCACCCATGATTATTGCCGTACCTTTCTTACAAGCCCCCAGTATTTCCTGGTTTATACTGTGCCCCACTGCGGGAGCTACTATTTGGGGACCTATAGATTACTCCCACCAGGGTATTCTTTCCCTTGCTATTTCTTATTTCTACCCAGACTGATTCTATATCTTGATCTCCACTGCCTATATTATTTCTCACTACAGCACTGTTCTCTTCCTTTACTAACAAAGCTACACCACCTCCTTTTCCTTCCTGCCTATCCTTCCGAAATACTGAGTAACCTTGGATATTCAATTCCCAAACCTGGTTTCCCTGCAACCACGTCTCAGTAATCGCCACTAAATCATACCTATTCGTCTCTATTCGCGCTGTTAACTCATTTATTTTATTCCGAATGCTGCATGCATTCACATACAAAGCCTTTAAGTTTGTTCTGTTATCAAATTTCCCTACTGTTGTACGATTTCTTGGTGCAATATGACGTTCACACGTTCTGTCCCTTCCTTCTATTTTCTGGTAACAATCAGCCTTATCACTAACCTGCGCTCCTACCTTCTCAACTTTGATTTCCTAATTTTCCATGCAACTGAACCCTCCCCCCAACTATTTAATTTAAAGTCCTATCTACAGCCCTAGTTATGCGATTCGCCAGGACTCTGGTCCCAGCATGTTTTAGGTGGAGCCCATCCCATCGGAACAGCTCCCTCCTTCCCCAGTGCTGGTGCCAATGTCCCATGAATTCGAACCCATTTCTCCCACACCAATCTTTCAGCACGCATTTACCTCTTTAATCTTATTGACCCTGTGTCAGTTTGCTCATGGCTCAGATAGTAATCCAGAGATTATTACCTTTTTGGTTCTGCTTTTTAATTTAGCCCCTAGCTGCTCATATTCCCTCAGCAGAACCTGTATCCTCGTGACCTTAGAACGTCCCAAAGTGCTTTACAGCCACTGAAGTAGTTTTGAAATGTAGTCACTGTTGAAGGGAAATGCAGTGGACAGAAAGATCCCACAAACAGCAGTGTGATTCATCAGATAATTTGCTTTCATAATATTCGTAGATATTAGCCAATACACCAGGAGAACTCTATTGCTGTTCGTCGATTAGTGTATTGGAATCTTTTATGTCCATTTGAGGATAGATGGAGCCTCTGTGCAACATCTCATCTGAAGCATGGCATCTCCAACAGTGCAGCACTGCTTAAGTCTCTGAAGTGGGGCTTGAAGCCACAATTATTTGATTCCAAAGTGAGGGTACTATCACTGGGTCAAGGCTGACACAAAAAGTATAGAACACTTCACAAATGTGTGCATCATCCTTTTGAACTGTAATCACTGATGCTGGGTCAAATGAGAAATTTCTTCACACAGAGGGTTGTGAATCTTTGGATTTCTCTACCCCAGAGGATTGTAGATGCTCATTGAATAGATCATTGAATATGTTCAAGACTCGGATAGATAGACTTTTGATCTCTCGGAATCAAGGGATATGGGGAGTGAGTGGGAAAGTGGAGTTGATTTAGATGATCAATCACAATTGTATTGAATGGTGGAGCAGCCATATGGTCCACTTCTTTTTCTAATGTTCTTAAAATCTTGGAACTCCCTACCTACCATTATGGGAGCACCTTTGCAACAGTTCAAAAAGGGCCGCCACCATCTTTAGGGCAGCTGGAGATGGACAGTAAAAGTTGACATTATCCCAATAATCTCAATAATGTATTAAAAATTGTCTCACTGGGAAAGGAGGAAGAAGGTGTAGTATTGAGGGAATCTGACACATGTCAGCAACTAGTCTTGTTTTTGTCTTCCAATCTGGATACCAAGACCTACTGTATAGTGGTGAAATGAGCTGATGACAAAATAAGTAGAGAAGTAGAAACATGGAATGCAGCAAATTTCCAAAAGGTTCTATATTAGTTCTGATGTTTCATAGATACAAGGCAAATGTAATTTAACATTCATGAATAATGTGAAGTATTAGTACTGATATATAGATAGGAAAAAATTTGTCTCATAAGTATGTTATGAATGGAATTAAATATAGCACAGCAAGACTTAGAAAGGGATTTGGGAGTAATACATGCAAGTTTTAATGTCCAGACTGTGTGACAGCACCATTAAAAAGACAAATAACATACAATATAATATAAAATGAGAGAGATTATGGCAACAGTAATGAACTAGAAGAGTGAGTTTTGATAGGCGGAATGATCTTGGACTTTTATGTGCTTTTCGTGGATTTCGGGCTTTCCTTAACACTTCTTAACGGGAACAGTTCGCAGTGATAGAATAGTTGCTGTCTTATTGCTTGCAAGAAACAATAACATTTAGTGTCCAATTGAAAAGGTGGTTGGATTTAAATATAGAATCCAGTCTATTACAGTTGATTCACAGTTTGCTATAAATTTATAGTTTGTTTCAAATTATCTGATCATGCAAATTGTTATAGTGCAAAAAGCAATTATGAATTATCAGCAGTAGACTGTATCTTGCTTAACTCATGCTTTTAAAATTCTTTATTCAGGCCAAATGTAAAATGTTCACTGAGTCTTTTGATGCTACAATGGTTGCATTCATCATTTCATAGGGCCAAACAATTTACATGTTTCTATAGTTTTGAGTTCTGAAATTGAGGTACTGAAGTTCTGTTTTTTGCATTTTTACATACACAACAACTTGAATACTGTATTTAGTCCGCGAGTAAAGAGCCTATATAACTCATGAGTAACTAAGTTATGAACATAGGAGCAGGAGTAGGCCATTCAACCCATCAAGCCTGATCTGCCTTTCAATACAATCGTGGCTGATCATCCACTTCAGTGCCTTTTTCCCACACAATCCTCATATCCCTTTATGTCATTGGTATTTAGAAATCTGTCAGTCTCTGCTTTAAGCGTTCTCAATGACTGAGCTTCCACAGCCCTCTGTGGTAGAGAATTCCAAAGATTCACAACCCTCTGAGTAAAGAAATTTCTCCTCATCTCTGCCCTAAGTGGCTTCCCCCTTATTTTGAAATTGTGTCCCCTGGTTCTAGACTCCCCAACCAGGGGAAACATCTTACCTACATCTACCCTGTCTATCCCTTTAAGTATTTTGTAGGTTTCAATGAGATCACCCCTCATTCTTCAAAACTCGAGAGAAAACAGGCCTAGTTTCCCCAATCTCTCTTCATAGGCCAGTCCTGCCATCCCGGGAACAAGTCTGGTGAACCTTTGTTGCGTGCTCTCTATGGCAGTATTATCCTTCCTAACGTAAGGGGACCAAAACTGCACACAGTTCTCCAGGTGTGGTCTAACCAAGGTTCTGTACAATTGAAGCAAGCTTTTGCTACTCAAATCCTATTGCGGTAAAGGCTTACATACCATTAGCCGTCCTAATTGCTTGCTGCACCTGCATGTTAGCTTTCAGTGACTTACTGATGATTTAAGAGATACTCTGCACATCTGTTCCTCCTACCAAAGTGGATAACCTCACATTTTTCCACAATATATTCCATCTGCCACGTTCCTGCCCACTCACCAAGTCTGTCCAAATCCCCTTGAAGCCACTTTGCATCTTCCTCACAACACACATTCCCACCTAGTTTTGTGTCATCCGCAAATTTGGAAATATTACATTTGGTCCCCACATCCAAATCATTGATATAATATTGTGAACAGCTGGGGCCCAAGTACTGATCCTTGCGGTACCCCCCTAGTCACAGTCTGCCAACGCAAGAACGACCCCTTTATTCCCCCTCTGTTTTCTGCCTGTTAACCAGTCGTCAATCCATGCCAGTATATTACTTCCTATCCCATGTGTTGCATATATTCTCTTCATAGGTGAGATAACCATTGTATTAAGTAACTTCCTGAGTCGTTTTTTGTTCGTGCAATGCATGTACAGAACTATGTAGTGAAATTAGAAAATTGAGAAGAAATTTGATTATGATTAAATCTTCTATCCACTGTGGTGGATATCTTTTATGCAGTGTGCAGTCACGTGCTAGAATGGTTTGGAACAGTTACTGTTTGGTTGTGAAATCCTGTAGCCTGCTGGTTATTGGGTCTTGACCTTAGTAATAAAGCTTGTTGATTTTTTTGTAAGATTTGAAGCTCTGTTACTTAGACTTGAAAGCAAACTGACGAAACTGTCTGAGAAACTGAAGCAAACAAGGTGTTGGTTTTTCACCGCTTGGTACCCGAGGAATACTCAGTTCCCATTACACTGGGTCTCCACACTCTGCATGTTGTCAAGAGATTTCTTGGGATTCATTGAGCTCTTTCTACTTCCGTGATCTAGATCGCCAACTACAACAACAACTGGCATTTATATAGTGCCTTCAATGTGGCAAACTTACCCCGGTGCTTCACAGGAGCAAGACCAAAATTGGTATAGAACCAAAGGAGATATTAAGAAATATGCCTAAAAGCTTGGTTCAAAGAGTTAAGTTTTAAGGAGCACCTTAAAGGAGATGCCTAAAAGAGATGGAGAGGTTTAGGGAGAGAATTGTCGAGCTTTGGGCCTGGACAGCTGAAGGCATGGCTGCCAGTTGTTGGGTAAAGGGAGTAGGGGGTTGCACATGGGTCCAGAGATAAAGAAACATGGAGTTCTTGGAGGATTGTAAAGCTGGAGGAGATATGAGACAGGGAGGGGTGAGGCCTTTTAAGTTGAAATTGAGATGTTCGTGGAGTGGAAGCCAGTTATAGGTCAAAGAGCGCAGGGGTGATGGGTGAGCAGGACTTGGTGCAGAAAGTGAAAAAAGTGCTTCCTCATTTCACTGCTGAGAGGTCAGTGACGAGGGGACATAGATTTAAAGTGATTGGTAGAAAACTTAGAGGGGAGATGAGGAAAAATGTTTTCACCCAGAGGGTGGTGGGGGTCTGGAACTCACTGCCTGAAAGGGTAGTTGAGGCAGAAACCTTCAACTCATTCAAAAGGAGTCTAGATATGCATCTGTAGGACTACGGACAAAATGCTGGAAGGTGGAATTAGAATGGGTGGATCGTTTTTCAGCTGGCACAGACATGATGGGCCAAGTGGCCTCTTTCTGTGTCTTAAACTTTCTATGGTTCTATGTGTGCACATCAATGGCCATGAATGCAAATAAAGGCTGCAGTGGGATTGACACTCTCCAATCGTCATGCCTTGCCATGCCACTGGGTAAAGATTGCTGACCCATCAAGTTGGTGCAGATGTCAACTGCGTACTGACTTCATGTTACAAAATGATACATGCAGTCTTCTGCCAGGGATACTGAAAGGCCCTATGGTAACAGACAAGTGGGGTTGGAGATGGGGCTGTGAACTTGGAGGTCTCTGGTTACAAATCTGCATGTAGGCGTGGATGCCTGATGGTTGCTGAGCTCTTGGAGTTGGCACAGAAATAGCTCCCCGTTATCAGTATCTATGACTAAGCAGCCCTTTTTTTAGGATCCCCTCTGCTCACCTCACTTGAGGAAGGGGGCTAGAAAACATGTCTCAAACATACGCTGTGCCAAGTTGTCCTGACTGGGGAACCACACCCGATGGGACTACCATCCTTGCGATCGAAAACACACCAGCCAAATAAAAGCATTAATTTCTGTACCTGGAATGCGAATACTTCTATCATCAATCAAAACAGTGAATGCCCTGAAAGGAGAACTGCCATAGTTTCTCGGGAGCTTGGGAGATGTAACATGGATGTTACTGCCCTCGGTGAAACCCAGCCATCTGCAGAAGGCCAACTTCGAGAGGAAGGAGGAGGATGAGAACATTCTTCTGGAAGGGAAAGCCAGAGGAGGATGGTCATATTCAGAGTTGGGTTTGCTATCAAAAATAGAATTGCAAATATATTTGCAAAACTTCCAATTAGCATTAATGAATGGTTCATGACCTTCAGCTTAGTGGCAACCAATGGGCCACAATCATCAGTGCTCTGCTCCCATTCTCGATTCTCCTAACGAAACCAAAATTATGTACTGGTCGCCATCCCAAAACAAGACAAAGTGATTCGACTAGGAGATTTTAGTGCCAGAGTCAGATGTGACTACACAGTCTGAAAGGGTGCCGTCGGGAAAGGAGGAGTGGGGAAATCAAATGTCAGCAGTCTCCTCCTCACCAAGTGCACTGCACATGGGATCACTATCACAAACACACTTTTGTCAGAAAGATAAATACAAGACAATGTGTAAACATTTCCGATCCAACCATCAGCACCTCCTGGACTAAGTCATTGATGGGAAGGATACGCACATCACCTCAGCCATGCGGGGTGCAAATGACTGCTGGACAGATCACAGATGTGTACGCTCCACCATGAGCATACGCATGGCACCCAGACACCAAAAATCCTCAAATCCAGGAGTAGATTTAACATCCATACTCTCCAGAATATAAAAACCGGAGAACAATTCCAGGTGCAACTTTTTTCCCGACCAATGATGTTGGTGTGGAAGGGCTTTGGGACAAGATCAGATCTGCAGTCCAAGAGACATGTACCCAGATCATTAGGTTTGAATTTCGCAGGAACCAAGACTGGTTGGACGAGAATGATAAAGAAAATATGCAAACTTCTCGATCGGAAATACCAAGCTTTCTTTTATATGTCAAAGTTGGTATATTCACAGCAGAAACAAGAAGAATATTTACTATTCCAATCCGAAGCTCAGAGAAAGGTCCGTGTCATCAAGAATAAGTGGTGGGTGCAGAAGGTCAATGAAATTCAACACTACGCAGACCAACACAACATGCTCCGCTTCTTCCAGGCTTCAAATTGTAGGAAGCAAGTGAAAGAAGAAATCTGCACTCAGATTAGAGAGAGGAGTCGGACTAATAACATTTTAGCTCTGGGCGATTTTTTAAATTATCCACATCAATTGGGCAAAGAAGAAATAAATGGAGGAAAAACACAATGGAATTCCTAAAATGAGTACAGGACTCCTTGCCTGCATGGGCAGAGTTGTTACGAGATCTGGTCATGAGTAATGAATTCAATCAGGCTAATGACCTGTATGTGTTTGTCTTGGGAGTGACCACAGTGTGATCAAGTTTCATCTTCAACTTGAAAGTGAAAAGTCAGTATAAAAATTGGAATAGCAGATTGGATTAGGGCAGGCTTTAGAAGGATGAGCGAGCTATCTAATATGAGGTGGAAGGAAAAATTGGCACAGAGATGTACATAAGAAATTATAAAGGTGCGGAGTAAGCATATGCCATTAGAAGTTTCAGGAGGCTGCTGATATTTAGATTATAAAATTGAAGAGGCTGATGAGTAAAAAGAGTTGTCAGAGGCATAGAAGGTCCCCTGAGCAGCAGAAGCGAAGCAGGGAAAAATCGAAAAGTGACATCAATGTGACGTCACAATCAACTGTGAGAGCAGGGAAACAGAGCCGCCAGGGTGAGTATACAGGTAAGCTTTTAATTTATTTTAATTTAATTTGCTTTAAATCAAACATCACAGGCAAGCAGGTAGATGATTGGTTTGGGAAGAAGCTACCTGTTTGGTGAGTACCTGGTAAGTGATTAAAGTCCATTCTAATCCTAACGTTTAAAAAGGTAAAGGAACTAGTGGTAAACTTTATAAAATATATTTAAAAAAAGGAAAATAAAATAAATAATTGAATAAAATGGAGGACGTTGATTGGGATCTGAATATTGAAGGGTACATGGCATTTAGGAAGGACAGGAAGTGAGGAAAAGGTGGAGGGGTAGCTCTGTTAAGTAATGATGGTATTAGCGCAATAGAGAGGGATGACCTAAGTTCAGGAGACCAGGATGTAGAAGCAGTTTGGGTAGAGATGGGAAATCATAAAGGCTAGAAGTTACTTGTGGGAGTACAGGCCACCTAACATTAACCACACTGTAGGATGGGGTATAAAGGAAGAAATAATGGTAGCTTATCAGAAAGGTACAACAATAATTATGGGGGATTTTAACCTACATATAGACTGGAAAAATCAGATGGCCAGAGGTAGCCTCGATGAGGAGTACATAGAATGTTTTTGGGATAATTTCCTGGAATAATACGTTCTGGAGCCAACCAGAGAGCAGGCTATACTAGACCTGGTATTGTGCAACACGATAGGATTAATTAATGGCCTCCTAGTTAAGACGCCCCTAGGTAGCAGCAATCATATGATTAACTACATTCCGTTTGAGGGAGAGAAGAGTCGGTCCAAGACTAGTATTTTAAACTTAATAAGGACAATTATAGGGCATGAAAACAGATCTAGCTAAAGTGAACTGGCAAATCAGGGATAGGTCAATAGAGATGCAGTGGCAAACATTTAAGGGGATATTTCAGAATACACAGAACAGATACATTTCAACGAGAAAGAAAAATTCCAAGGGTGGGACCTGCCATCCATGATTAACTAAAACAGTTAAAGATAGTATCAAAGAACAGTACAGCACAGGAACAGGCCATTCGGCCCTCCAAGCCTGCGCCGATCTTGATGCCTGCCTAAACTAAAACCTTCTGCACTTCCGGGGTCCGTATCCCTCTATTCCCATCCTATTCATGTATTTGTCAAGATGCCTCTTAAACGTCTCTATGGTGCCTGCTTCCACCACCTCCCCCGGCAGCAAGTTCCAGGCACTCGCCACCCTCTGTGAGGAACTTGCCTCGCACGTCCCCTCTAAACTTTGCCCCTCGCACCTTAAACCTATGTCCCCTAGTAACTGACTCTTCCACCCTGGGAAAAAGCTTCTGACTATCCACTCTGTCCATGCCACTCATAACTTTGTAAACCTCTATCATGTCGCCCCTCCGCCTCCGTCGTTCCAGTGAAAACAATCCGAGTTTATCCAACCTCTCCTCATAGCTAATGCCCTCCAGACCAGGCAACATCCTGGTAAACCTCTTCTGTACCCTCTCCAAAGCCTCCACGTCCTTCTGGTAGTGTGGCGACCAGAATTGCACGCAATATTCTAAGTGTGGCCTAACTAAAGTTCTGTACAGCAGCAGCATGACTTGCCTATTTTTATTTTGATTAGGAAGGTAAAATTAGAGTACGAGAGAAAGCTAGCTGGAAATAAAGACAGATAGTAAGAGTTACAATAGATATTTTAAAAAGAGTTAACAAAGTGAGCGTTGGTCCTATAGTAACTGGGGAATTAATAATGGATAATAAGGAGATGGTAGATGAATTGAACAGATATTTTACATCGGTCTTCGCTATTAAGGATACAAGTAACATCCCAGTATTAGCTGTAAGTCAGGAAATGGAAGGTAAGGAGGGACTCAAGAAAATTACAAACTCCAGGGAAGTGCTACTGAACAAATTGTTGGAGCTGCGGGCTGACAAGTCCCCGGGTCCTGATGGACTTCATCCTAAGGTGTTAAAAGAAGTGGCTGGTGAGATAGTTGATGCATTAGTTTTAATTTTCTAAACTTCCCTAGAATTGGGGAAGGTTCCGTTAGATTGGAAAATAGCGAATATAACTCATTTATTCAAAAAGGGAGGGAGACAGAAAGTAGGAAACTACAGGCCAGTTAGCTTAATATCTGTCTTAGGGAAAATGTTAGAAGCTATTATTAAATAAGTTGTAGAAGGGCATTTAGAAAACTTCACGGTAATCAGGCAGAGTCAACATGGTTTTGTGAAAGGGAAATCATGTTTAACTGTTCTTATTGGTGTTCTTTGAGGGAGTTACATGTGCTGTGGATAAAGGGGAACTGGTGGATGTATTGTACTTGGATTTCCGGAAGGCATTTGATAAGGTGCCACATCAAAGGTTATTGCAGAAAATTAAAACTCATGGTGTAGGGGGTAACATATTGGCATGGATAGAAGATTAGCTAGCTAACAGGAAACAGAGAGTAGGCATAAATAGGTCATTTTCTGGTTGGCAAGATGTAACAAGTGGTGTGCCACAGAGATCTGTGCTGGGGCCTCAACTTTTTACAATTTATATAAATGTCTTGGATGAAGGGACCAAAGGTATGGTTGCTAAATTTGTTGTTGACACAAAGATAGGTAGGAAATTAACTTGTGAAGAGGACATAAGGGGGATACAAAGGGATATGGATAGGTTAAGTGAGTGGGCAAAGACCTGGCAAATGGAGTACAATGTGGGAAAATGTGAAATTGTCCATTTTGGCAGGAAGAATAAAAAAGAAGCATATTGTCTAAATGGTGAAAGATTGCAGAGCTCTGAGATGCAGTGGGATCTGGGTATCCGAGTGAATGAATCACAAAAAGTTAGTATGCAGGTACAGCACATAATTAGGAAAGGTAATAGAATGTTATTGTTTATTGCGAGGGGAATTGAATACAAAAGTAGGGAGGTTATGCTTCAGCTATACAGGGCATTGGTGAGACCACATCTGGAGTACTGTGTACAGTACTGGTTTCCTTATTTAAGGAAGGATGTAAATGCGATGGAGGCAGTACAAAGAAAGTTTACTAGACTAATGCCTGGAATGGACGGGCTGTCTTACGAAGAAGGATTGGACAAGCAAGGCTTGTATCTGCTGGAATTTAGATGGGTAAGAGGCGACTTGATTGAAACATATAAGATCTTGAGGGGTCTTGACAGGGTGGTTGTGGAAAGGATGTTTCCCCTTGTGGGAGAATCTGGAACTCGGGGTCACTGTTTAAAAATAAGGGGTCGCCAATTTAAGACAGATGAGGAGAAATTTTTTCTCTGAGGGACGTGAGTTTTTGGAATTCTCTTCCTCAAAAGGCGGTGGAAGCAGAGTCTTTGAATATTTTTACAGCAGAGGTAGATAGATTCTTGATGAGCAAGGGAGTGGAAGGTTATTGGGGGTAGGTGGAAATGTGGAGTAATCAGTTCAGCCATGAACTTATTGAATGGCAGAGCAGGCTCGAAGGGCTGAGTGGCCTACTCGCTCCTAATTCGTATGTTCGTATAAGAGGAGCGAAGTATCAATTTGTAAATAATCAAAAATGGCAAAGGCGTTTGACTTTACTAAAGCAGTTATTAGAGAGGTGTATCCTGAAGATGTTAAGAGCAGAATAGTTAGAATGTGATGGATAAAAGCAAAATTTTAGATTAATTAGGTAGGCTAAAGGAGGACAAAACTCCAGGGCCCAACAAGATACATGCAAGAATTGTGAGGGAGGAAATTATATTTCAGGGCTGTACTGAACATGGAGGTGTGCTCAAGGTCAAGAGTGTGGCCAAAGTAGTACCCATATTTTGAAAAGGAAAAAGAACTAACCTGGGTAAGCCAAAAGACTTGCAGATTGGTAGGTAAATTGGCCATTATAAATTGCCCCTAGTATAGGTAGGTGGTAGGGAAATATAGGGACAAGTGGGGATGTAGTAGGAATATGGGATTAGTGTAGGATTAGTATAAATGGGTGGTTGATGGTCGGCACAGACTTGGTGGGCCGAAGGGCCTGTTTCAGTGCTGTATCTCTAAACTATCTAAACTAATTACAAGCTAACTTATCTGTGTTTGGGAAAATTTGAATCATTTAAGGACAAAATTACAAATTATCTAGATAGAGAAAATAGAAGTAACCAGCACAGATTTCAAAAGGGGTAAATGTGCTTCATAGCCCTCATAAAATTCTTTGAGGAGGTAACAGAAATGGTAAATGGGGAAACATGTGAACGTTGACTTCAGGAAACAGTTTTGATAAGAACCTTGTAGGAGATTACCAAAGACGATTAAGGGGTGTGGAATTCATGGGAGGATAGCAAACTGGCTTTAAAAATTAGTTAGAAGGATCCTCAAGGCCTTGAAGAGTTACTAGAATGGTACCAGGGAGAGACTTCAGAAACTTGTATTGGATTAGTGTTTACCCAGTAAGCTATAAATGAAGCCTTTCACTATTTACGATTTAAGGCCAGTGGCTAAACCATAGCTCCTGTAGCCATACAGAGATAGGAATGTCTCGGGTCCGTGCTAAGTTAGTCAATCAGCCAGGGCTACTATAAGGATATTACAATAATATAAAAGCAAAATACTGCGGATGCTGGAAATCTGAAATAAAAACAAGAAATGCTGGAAATACTCAGCAGGTCTGGCAACATCTGTGGAGAGAGAAGCAGAGTTAACGTTTCGGGTCAGTGACCCTTCTTCAGAACTTACATTTTATATAAGGATATTACAGTTGTCCTGAACATCCTTGGGGTAAGGAGGAAACATTCTGCTGATCACTATTCAGTGATAACTGCACGGTGTGCGTGCATGAATGTCCGGTGAGGATGAGATCAGGCTTTATTATATTACTCCTCCCCCTACCCCCACTGTACAGTAGCTAACTGGCACTTAGTCATTTTAGTCAAGTGGGTGTGGTGCTGGAAAGTAATTGGTGTATTTGAAGTAACCCCCACAAAATCTGCCTTCAGGAGAGGAGTGAATGGGAGAAAAATGTTGGAGAGGAGGACAAAAAAAGGTGCTGGCTTCTGTTTCCAATGTAATCTTTTTAGAAAATTTAACAAATATAAAATAAGGACAAGTGATAATAAATAAATCATAATTCAAATATATATATAAATCGGCTCATGAAAACATTGGTTCGAACCAAAGAATTTTACCGCATAGAAAGAGACCATTCAGTTCACATGTCTATACCGGCTCTTTACTGGAGCAATCTAGAACTAATCCTGTTGCTCCACTTTCTCTCCACAATCTTTTATGTTCCTGTGCTTTAAAGATTTATCCAATTTTCCCTTAAAAGGTACAGTGGTCCCAGCTTCAACCACTCCCTGTGCCAAAACATTTCCTGCTCCAAAACCTTTTGTGCAAAAAAACCTCTAGCTCCCTTCCTCTCCACTCTTAGTGACAATTTTAAATTGATGATCCATCATCGTTGTCTTTGCTTACTCACTCAAAATCCTTCATAACTTTTAAAACACTTATTAAATCTCCACTTGGCCTTTTCCTGTGGAAATAGTCCCCTTAGAAATTATAGTTGAGGAGAGCCTGATCTACTTATGGTAAAGCTACAATCTACCTTCAAGTTGGCACTAACGTCCTTTTTGTAAAGGAGTGCTAAAAACTGCTCGCAGTACTCTTAACTGTGGCCTAACCAATGTTTTGCATAAATTGATCACTTTTTAAAAAAATTTATGCTCTTTGTTCTTATTGATTAGCAGAGGTAACCTACATAAGTAATCCTGTTGCACCCATAACAGACAACAGAGTTGATAGCAGACTGCTGTATGTCTAATTGCAGCAGCTCTCTCTGAAGCCAGTATTGTTGCTTGTATGTAACAGGGTTAACTCCCACATTATCTTTCAATTCCTCATACAGCCCAATTGCACTCTTGGTGTTTGTATTCAAAATTATAGTAACGTTTGCTCTACAGTAGTTCCTTAAAAGTTTCATTGGTATTCCCAAATAATGTTATCTTCATTGGCATGCTGAAACTACTTGGTTCTACCATCAGCTTTGTTTTGTTTTAGTAATGGCAAGAACCCCTTTAACTATACTCCCCTTGTGTACTGTTTTGTTAGTAGTGTTGCTTGGCTTTCTGGGAATTGCTTGTGTTTTAGATTCAGTATTTGGCGAAATTGCAGCTACATAAAAGATAACTTGCTGGTAGATATAAATCACGACGGAGTGGGAAAATGTTACAAAAGTCTGATTAAAATATACAGTCATTGCTTTTAAACAACTGCAGTTTGCCTCTTGTTTTATATCCGGTAATGACAGATCCTTGTTTTGAAGAGGATAAAAATTAAATGTTTTGTGTTAACTAATCAGTTAGGGGTGAGGTATATTACAGAATTATATAAATTTTGCTGGGGATATCTAATCTGAAGTGCATTTTAATGTGTTTTGTGCTGAAACACATAGGATTTTTAACACAAACTCCACCTGCGTTCTATATATACTGGTTGTAGGGCCAAGCAGAAGACTTCAAGTTGATTTCTGTACAGTTCAGCATTTTCAAATTTCTGCTGTTGTCCTTGCAATCGGAATACAACTAGTCCATTGCTCCTATCAGTGTGTTCAAAGTATCTTCAGCCATTTCACAAAAGGTTAATGGATATAAAACAAACTTTATGTGCTGTTAATACAATTTAAAAAAAATCTCTCTCTGCTGTTCTTTCCATTTCGAGGGGTGGCTCCCTTATTTGTGTACGGTTTCATGAACAACAGTTGACATCCAGTGCCTCATATAATTGGCCAGAGTATATTGTAAACCTTAGCACTGAATATGAAGGCCATCACAGCTAAGTCAGATTCTGCCCTCTCCCAGTGTCCCCACACAATTTGAACAGAATGATCAGGAGAGAGAATCCTGGCTGAATATTTTTTCCCTTCTGTCAATGAGGGGTACTATAGTACCTACCCCTTCTCTGGCTGAGCACACCTAATTCAGCACAGACCAGATACTGAAATTGACATTTTCATGCGCTATATGGTTCAGAGATAGTTACTTTATTTCTGGGCTACTGAAGGAACAAAACTGCATTTCTCTTTATTTCTTTCATTTTGTTCTTTGTAATGTAACTGTAATGTTGCTGTTAATTAGCTTTCAGTAATTTACCTTTTATACAATTGATGAATAGTTTTTTCATTGCACTTTTAATTTTGACTCATGTATTTATTTTACATACTCACAGAATCACGATGAAACATGGAGGAATTACTTTTCAGACATCGACCATTTCCCGAATGCAGTCTATACGCATTGTTACGACTCCTCTGGAACAAAGCTCTTCGTTGCAGGGGGTCCGCTGCCTTCAGGTCTTCATGGAAATTATGCAGGCCTATGGAGCTAATAACCCCTTGTCATGTACTGTATTTGCAGATCTGTTGCATTTTATCTCTTGGGTTTTCACATTACAGTAATCCATCCAGTGTTTTAAATATTGTGTGAAATACACAATATTTTTTTGTTTCAACTGTATGGCTGTCTTTTATTTCTTTTAATTTGCGGCAGTGCTTCTCAGTATGTTTCCATTTCCTTCTTGACCTAAGTTTCTTACTGAATATGTATGTAGATTAAAACTGGTTCACTACTGATAGTGAGATAGGGTCCTTTAATTATTGCGTGACCGCTACCAGATTTTCTGTGAAAGTTTGGAGGGGTGTAATGTGTCTAAAGGTACTTTGTGTCAATTAAATACAAAAAA
This sequence comes from Heterodontus francisci, assembly GCF_036365525.1. Classification (NCBI taxonomy): domain Eukaryota; kingdom Metazoa; phylum Chordata; class Chondrichthyes; order Heterodontiformes; family Heterodontidae; genus Heterodontus; species Heterodontus francisci. Next base: position 73,815,387 of record NC_090371.1, on the reverse strand, counting down.
AAATTAACTGATTCTGTGCAGGAGTGATGCATTACCTTCACATATATCGAAATATGTTAATGTTTTTTAGTCCATGTTTCTAATGGGCTTGTAATTCTACTTGTAACGAAATGTTGAATGTTTTGCAGTACAGGCTTAATGATGCCCAAAGAAATTCATAATTTATTAATAAAGCTGTATGAATGAAAATTGTACATTTTTATATTATAACTTCAAAGTGTTAAGCACATGTTTATGATGGAATTTACTTCTGTGCTTTGAATGAATAGCAAATGGTGACAGTTGATTGATGTTTTGGTAACAAGAGGGCTATTGAATGGTAAGGGGACCAAGTTAAAATAGCACAATGGTATCAAGAATAATTATTATTGGTTGCAGCTATTCCAGTTTATGTACTGGTTAATAACTGCTCTTTGAACAGCTGTTAATTTAAAGACACAATTTTATTTTGTATAAAATTAGCAGTGGTACAATTTAGCCTTTAGTGCACAGAAATATTTGGGACCATTTTCCTTGCAATGGCTGTCCCTATTTAAAAAAAAAAATCTCCACCAAATACTGGTACAGCCCCTATTGGAAATTCAAGATTTTTTTCGCGCATTTGTTACTGAAATAGTATAATTGATAAAAATCTTGGTGAGAAAGGAATTTTATAGATTAGAGTGTGAAATTCATGTCTTGACTGAGTTTTTGGTGCATTTAAGTGGGTAATATCTGAGACTTGGCAATGCCCTCGTCAAACTAAAATAAAATGGTTTGATATTTGGGGAGAAAGAATTAATGTTTCAAGTTGATGACCTTTTGTCAACTGATAAAATTAGAGATGTAGCAGGTTTTAAGCAATTACAGAAGCGGGGAAAAAGAATATAAAGGTTTGTGATAACGGTGGAAGGTAGGAGTGATTAAAGGACAAAAGGGATGAGAGTGGAAGCCATTGTGGGTGGTAATGGACATGTAAAGAAACAAAAGCTGGGTCTACGGGTGCTGTAAATGGCAACAGCAGAACCATTACCAACACCTGTCTGAAAAAATGGGAGTAATGGTTATAGCCTAAAATTGTTGAACTTGATGTGTCTGGAAGGCTAGAAAATACCTATTCGAAAGATGAGGTGCTGCTTCTTAAGCTTACAAAGAACAGTACAGCACAGGAACAGGCCATTCGGCCCTCCAAGCCTGCGCCGATCTTGATGCCTGCCTAAATTAAAACCTTCTGCACTTCCGGGGATCGTATCCCTCTATTCCCATCCTATTCATGTATTTGTCACGATGCCTCTTAAACGTCATTATCGTACCTGCTTCCACCATCTCCCCCGGCAGCAAGATCCAGGCACTCACCACCCTCTGTGTAAAGAACTTGCCTCGCACATCCCCTCTAAACTTTGCCCCTCGCACCTTAAACCTATGTCCCCTAGTAACTGACTCTTCCACCCTGGGAAAAAGCTTCTGACTATCCACTCTGTTCATGCCACTCATAACTTTGTAAACCTCTATCATGTCGCCCCTCCACCTCCGTCGTTCCAGTGAAAACAATCCGAGTTTATCCAACCTCTCCTCATAGCTAATGCCCTCCAGACCAGGCAACATCCTGGTAAACCTCTTCTGTACCCTCTCCAAAGCCTCCACATCCTTCTGGTAGTGTGACGACCAGAATTGCATGCAATATTCTAAGTGTGGCCTAACTAAAGTTCTGTACAGCAGCAGCATGACTTGCCAATTTTTATACTCTATGCACCGACCGATGAAGGCAAGCATGCAGTATGCCTTCTTGACTACCTTATTCACCTGCATTGCCACTTTCAGTGATCTGTGGACCTGTATGCCCAGATCTCTCTGCCTGTCAATACTCCTAAGGGTTCTGCCATTTACTGTATACATTGAGCTTCATTGGAAAGGTTTAGTAGGCCAAGGTCAGAATTTGATGGAGAAGCCAAATGGCAAGCAACCAGAAGCTCGGGGTTATGCTTGTGGACTGAACAGAGATGTTCAGCAAAGCAATGATCCAGTTTGCATTTGGAACAAATAGAATCTGTTTGGCAAAAACAGGTTGAAACAATTAGTCTACCAGGACAGTTTTGGTGGATCTTGGAAAGGAGGCAGAAGCAGGGTTGGGAGGCCGTGGGCTGATGGGGGAAGGTCTCCAGAGTAGATGAGGACAGTGACAGTCTGGGAAACACTGACTTAATGATTAGTGGTGGGGTTGTAGAGCAGGTTGTAGGTTGATGTCAGTTTTGACATTGACCCTCTGCAAGGTAGATGTGCTATTGCCAAACAACAATACCATCTATTCTGGTGATCAACTGTCCACTAATATCTACTATAAGGCCACTTACTGCCACAGCTACCTTGATGACCTTTCCTCTTAACCCTCTTCTTGCAAGGACTCGGTTCTGTTCTACTGGTTTTCCTTCTCCATTGCATCTGTTCTGGCGATGCTACTTTCCATATCAGTATTTGCTATATGTTTTTCTTTTTCCTCAGCCAAGGATTGCCCTCCACCATGGATTGGCAGAGCCCTCGTTCATCTCATTCCTCACACATTTGCTGTCACCCTTCCCTCTTTCCCAAAAAGGGTTTCCCTTGCTCCCACTTGCACTCCACCAGCCTCCATATTCAATGGATCATCCTCTGCTATTTCCGCCACCTCCAGTGTGATACCATAACTGTCTTTCCCTCCCCTCTAAGCATTCTGAAGGGATGATCGTATAAAATGCTAGTTAGGCCACAGCTGGAGTACTGTATACATTTCTGGTCGCCACACTATAGGAAGGATGTGATTGCACTGGAGAGGATGCAGAGGAGATTTACTAGGATGTTGCCTGGGCTGGAGCATTTCAGCTGTGAAGAGAGACTGGATAGGCTAAGGTTATTTTCCTTAGAGCAGAGAAGGCTGAGGGGGGACCTGATTGAGGTATACAAAATTATGAGGGGCATAGATAGGGTAGATAGAAAGAAGCTTTTTCCTTTAGCAGAGGTGTCAATAACCAGGGGGCATAGATTTAAGGTAAGGGGCAGGAGGTTTAGAGGGGATTTGAGGAAAGGTTTTTTCACCCAGAGAGTGGTTGGAATCTGGAATACGCTGCCTGAAGGAGTGGTAGAGGCAGTAACCATCACAACATTTAAGAAGTATCTAGATGAGCACTTGAAACGCCATAGCATACAAGGCTACGGGCCAAGTGATGTAAAATGGGATTAGAGTAGATAGGTGCTTGATGGCCGGCGCAGACACCATGGGCCAAAGGGCCTGTTTCTGTGCTGTATAACTCTATGATTGCTTCCGTAATATCCTGGTCTGCTCTTCAATCACCCTCCATGCCTGCTCCCCTTTCCATGGCACCTTCCTGTGCTAGTGTAGGCGATGCAGTCTGTACCTTTTCACCACTTCCCTTCTCGCCATCCAGGGCCCCAACACACTTTCCAGGTGAAACTGATTTACTTGTTGTTCTTTCAGTTTAGTATACCCTATCTGCTGCACATGATGCCATTTAATTCTCTGTCCCACTCCCGCTCTTCTCTCTCTGTTCTCGGCTTTCCACATTATTCCAATGAAGTTCAATGGAAGCTTGAGAAACAGCAGCTTATCTTTCTATTAGGCATTTTACAGAGTTCAAGACTAAAGATTGAGTAAAACAATTTCAGATCATAATAATTGCTCCCATTTATTTTGAATGGGTACTGGTAATTTTTTCTCTTGCCATTTGCAGCTCCTCTAGACCCATCTTTTGTTACTTTATTGTCCCATTACCACTCCCTTTTGCCTTGCTGCATTAGTCCTTTTGCCATTTAATCACTCCCTACCACCCTATTATAGACCTTCCCTTTTGTTCTTTCTTCCTCCTCCCCTGTCTCCAACAGACATTCATCTGAAACGTTAACTCTGCTTCTCTCTTCACATTTGCTGACTGACCTGAGTATTTCCTGCATTTTCTTTTTTTTTTCTATTTCAAGCATCTGCAGTATTTTGCTTTTGTATATAATTAACCCGGTATCTTGATGCATTGAGAACTAGTGTTATTTTACCTCAGCTACTTTTTGAGAGTCCTGCATTTGTTCCTTCGAGCAAATTCCATGCCACTGTGACTAACAAAATTTACAAACCGTAAACGTCACTTGCATTATTAAAACATGCATTATGTGTGAAAACTGTAATATATGAAGCTGTTAAGATGGGATAGGTTTCTTACACTGATGTATATATTCTATATACCTTACATACCACTGGCTTGAGAACATGGCTGAGAATCCTGTACCAATGAGGAGAACAGTTAATTTGGTTCAACAAAAGTGAGAGAATTTAACACCTATAAATGGAAAATGAGGCATTCATTCTGAGTGCTTAAAAACATTGAGAAATGGAGCATAAAGTAAAGCAAAATACAGCGGATGCTGGAAATCTGAAATAAAAACAGAAAATGCAGATCTGGCAGCATCTATAGAACATAGAACAGTACAGCACAATACAGGCCCTTCGGCCCACGATGTTGTGCCGAACCTTTAACCTACTCTAAGATCAAACTAATTACCTACCCTTCATTTTACTATCATCCATGTACCTATCCAAGAGTCGCTTAAATGCCCCTAATGTATCTGCTTCTACTACTACCACTGGCAGCGCATTCCACGCACCCACCACTCTCTGTGTAAAGAACCTACCTCTGACATCTCCCCCAAACCTTCCTCCAATCACCTTAAAATTATGCCCCCTGGTGATAGCCCTTTCCACCCTGGCAAAAAGTCTCTGGCTATCCACTCTATCTATGCCTCTCATCATCTTGTACCCCTCTATCAAGTCACCTCTCATCCTTCTTCGTTCCAATGAGAAAAGCCCCAGCTCCCTCAATCTTTCTTTGTAGGACATGCCTCCAGTCCAGGCAGCATCCTGGTAAATCTCCTCTGCACCCTCTCTATAGCTTCCACATCCTTCCTATAATGAGGCGACCAGAACTGAACACAATATTCCAAGTGTGGTCGAACCAGGGCCTTATAGAGCTGTAGTATAACCTCGCGGCTCTTAAACTCGATCCCCCTGTTAATGAAAGCCAACACACCATACGCCTTCTTAACAACCCTATCAACTTGGGTGGCAACTTTGAGCGATCTATGGATATGGACCCCAAGATCCCTCTGTTCCTCCACACTACCAAGAATCCTGTCTTTAAGCCTGTATTCCGCATTCAAATTCAACCTTCCAAAATGAATCACTTCACACTTTTGTATGGAGAGAGAAACCAAGTTGATGTTTCAGGTCTGTGACCTTGCATCAGAATTTTTACGAGAAGAATGCTGTTTGTTAAATTATTTTTAGCTTGGTTTTAGCGTAACTGTGAAAGAACGTTACTGGTTTTGTGCTTGACTGGGTTTCAAAATTATTAGCACTCGCGACGAACAAGACAATTCTAGGCCACTTGCCATTGCAATATTCTGTTTCCTATGTGTATATCTTTAATCTATGCTATATTCTGAAATCAGATTTCCTGTTGTAAAAATATAGATCAGAAGGAGATCACTTTTATTAGATCAATTTGAAAATATTACATCATCCCTGCAGTGCTCCAGATTTATTAGATCCCAAGTGCTTCCATTTCGCAATATAGGTTGAAAAGATCTGGGAAATTCTATTCAAGTTTTTTTTAAGTGAGTCATCTTATTTTAATACCATTGAATAAAAGCACGCATTACCTGTTTGTCAGCACTGGAATTTAGTGTTTGGCTGCAAGTGTGAAGATGGGGACCGTATAATGAATATCACATGCCAAATGCAGCCAACACTATATTCTGTTCAAAAATATGTTGCAGAGCAGCACCATCTGGAATGTAAGGAAGGTACTACATCATCTTAGTTCAGTCTTGTTTGTTTTAGATGTCAAAAAATTACAGAGTTAGTATTAAAAAACCTTAATGTGGCAAGACTTGAGTTTTAAAAAAAATCTGTATAGGCAGAATCCAGAAGAGGGGTCATGGTGCTAGCAACATCACAGAATTGTTACAGTGCAGAAGGAGGCCATTTGACCCATCATGTGTGCACCAGCTTTCCTAATGAGCATTTCACTTAGTGCCTTCTCTCTGCAACCCTGCACATTCTTCCTTTTCAGATATGTTTGACCAATCCTCTCTGATGTTAACAGATGAGTGTGAGGGAAGCATGTGTATGTATCCAGAATGGACTGGCGTATTGTGTCCATTTCTGGGCACCGCACTTTGGAAAGGGTGTGAATGCTCTTTAGAAAGGGTGCAGAAAAGATGTACGAGAATGGTTCCAGGATTGAGGGATTTCAGTTACGTGGATAGATTGGAGAAGCTGGGGATGTTCTCGTTAGAGAAGATTAAGAGGAGATTTGATAAAGGTGTTCAAGATCTTGAGGGGTCTCGACAGAGTAGATGGAGAGAAACTGTTCTCGTTGGCAGAAGGATCAAGAACCACACACAAGGTGATTGGCAAAAGAACCAACAGCAACATGAGGAAATGCTATTAACATAGCGAGTGGTTAGGAGGTTCGGATCTGGAATGCTCTTCCTGAGAGTGTGATGGAAGCAGATTCAATCATGGCTTTCAAAGGGAATTGGATAATCACCTGAAGAGAGAAAATATGCAGGGCAGGGGAGTGGGACTAGCTGAGTTGCTCTTGCAGAGAGCAGCATAGACATAATGGGCCAAGTGGTTTTCTGTGCTGTAACCATTCTATGATTTTACAATTAACCACTTTCAAATTCTTGTGCTGCTTGCCATGATTATTGTCCACTAGAACAGGGTACTTGAGTGCATGCTCCTGGTGTTATGTCACTATCAACAGTAATAGTTTACATAATGCAACTTGTTCAGAACTGAAATGAAAACCGCATCATAGAGGCATTTTAAGTGTAAGTTAATTCATTCCTGAAACAAAAAGATCCAAATATTTAATATACTAGTGTTTTTATGCTTCTGTTTGTATTTGCAAATATTTTGTATTTCTAATGCAACCAAATTAATATATTTTTTAAAATGAAAGGACTAAAATAACAAATATTTTTGTAAAAAGCTGTTCACTAGACTTGTTTTTGAGGTTAGCTTTGAAATATTCGATTTGAAGTACTTGTTCATTTATTCTAAATTGAAGGCTATGGGTAAGTTGGCCCATCAGTTAATCCAGACTTCCAATGGATCAAGTACACTTTGGAATTCTTGTGCCTTTAGTGTCAGGTAGTGTGCAATAGTAATAAAACCACTGCTTATTGGTGAAGTCTACTCAGTGAAAACAATGGCTGGTACTGGGTACCTGACTACCACAACAAAGCAAATAGCCAAGCTTCATAACTTCGTTACATAATTAGTATGAGATTTTATCACCTCCACTCCCCATATCCCACTCGTAAAGGTGATTCTTTTATACAAATGAAAGATATACAGCTTGTGAGCAAATTGTGATCTTTATACAAGTGAAAGAATACTTAGAACTCTGTGATTAGACCTGCATTCCTGAACACTATGTAGTTTGAACATTTAAGGGATTTTTTTAAATTAGCAAATTTGGGATACCAGACCCGTGAGACAATCACCCTGTAGAATGCACCAACACTGGTTGTTTAAAATTTGGATGTGTCCATACTTACAACATTTTTTGCCTCGAATAAAAGATGCTAAATTCCAAACTAGTGCAATTTGGGGAATATTTGAACTCTTTCTTAGTGCACAGATCTGTATTGTATTTTGTATGTGAATAAACACCAAAATTACTGAGCTCAGGTGAAATGTACAATATGAATTCATAACAGCAGCCAATGTAAATAATATATTATCCAATTATTTGGTCCGGCAACACTATTATTTTGGCTGAGTGTAAATAAGCCTTTTTCAAATGCTTGCTGATAGAGAACATTTTTGTAATCTTCTGTGAGAAATGCCTCCCCCATTGGTGGAGCTTGAAATGGGAAATTTAATGTGTAGTTTATCCTGCATTTGAGCCTGTGTCTACAACTGCATAGCTTGGCATATTAGTGCACCACTAATTCTAAGCTTTATTTTGTCTTCTATGATTTTAATGGCACGCTTAGGTGAAACACCAAATATAAATGCTTTACAGAACCTACTGTAAATATTGGCTGGTTAATCCTGCTAAAACTTTAGGGACCTATTACTATCCTACTTTAAGCAGATTATCAATTTGGCTTATCCATTTAAGTACCTATTGAGTTGACAATCCCATTATTATGCTCATTTGTATGCCATGTTGCGCATTTGTTTGTTAATTCACTCATTTTTCCATTTTATTCCTTAAAGCTCTTGTACCCTTATATTAAGTTCCTGAAATCTTCTGAAATATTTTCCCCATTTTATGTTTTTAAGTCGTTTTGCTTAGATCCCCAATAGTGGCCTGCTTTTGACTATGGTTGAAGAGGACAGGACCAAGAATTTAAGTATTTCATGGATGGGCACATCATATTGTTTCACTGGGAAGTGTGACTTCACTACAAGTGAGCTACAGTTTTAATTTATATTACAAACAAATTGGGCAGTGAAATTTTATTTCAGGAATTTGTTTAAATTATCTCTGCCATGTATCTATGAAGGTTTTGCTTTACAATGCTCCTGTGAAGTGCTTTAGGACATTTTATTACGCTAAAGGTGCTATATAAATATAAATTGTTGGTAACAAATTTCAACCATATCAGTGATGAAATTTGAACAAAACTCTCCACATGTAATCTTAAAATTTCTGAGCATAAATAAATAAATACCAAATAACATAACTAAATATAATTCATGTTTATATAGTATGGTTTTATATACTATAGTTTATATAGTGTATATATAAACAGAAAGTGCTGGAAATACTCAGCAGATCTGGCAGCATTTGTGGAGGGAAACAGTTAACGTTTCAGGTCTGTGACCTTTCATCAGAACCGGCATAGGTTAGATATGTAGTAGGCTTTGAGCAAGTGAAAAGGAGGAGGGGAAAGAAGAATGAAAAGGAAGGTGTGTGAGAGGGCAGGAGAGATAAAATGACAAAGATGTCATCGAACAAAGGCAAAGGGAGTGCTAATAGCATTAATCCAGAGAGAGTGTTAGTGGCAGAATAATGGCTCTGTCCAAAAGCAAAAATCTGAAAAATAACTTCGACAAGCCCATGGTTAAAAAATAAAATAAAATTTTTTAAAAGGCAGTCATGCTCTGAAATTGTTGAACTCAATGTTGAGTCCAGAAGGCTGTAGAGTGCCTAATCGGAAGATGAGGTGCTGTTCCTCAAGCTTGCATTGAGGTTCACTGGAACACTGCAACAGGTTAAGGACAGAAATATTGAGATGGGAGCAGGGTGGTGAATTAAAATGGCTTCCATCCTTCATGTTTGTATAGTGCCATTCACAACCCTGATGTCCTGAAGTACTTCACCATTATTTAAGTACGTTTAACGTGTTTGCTGCTTTCAATGTAGAGAAACACAGCAGCCATTTTGTGCATAAGACCCCAAAACAGCTATGAGATACATGACCACATAGTCTGTTTTAAGTCTTCTCTTTCCTTAGATCCCCAATAGAGGCCTGCTATTGAACCTATGGCTGAAAAGGCCAGGACCAATAATTTAAAAATTCCATGACTGGGCACATCATATCATGTTTCATGAGTGATGTTGGTTCAATGATAAATATTGGTAGGGACATTATTAGAGCTCTTTTACATGGTGCCATAGGACCTTTAACATCCACCTGAGAGGGCACACAAGGCCTTTGTTTAACATTTAATCCAAAAGATGACTCCTGTGAAACCAGTACTCCCTCAGCACTGCACTATCAGCTTACATTATGCACTCAAGTCTCAAATGGGCAGCCTATTATAGAAGTCTTTTTCTGCAGTGGTTTCTTACAACTGAGTGGTGTGCCAGGCCATTTGAGAGGGCAGTTAAGAGTCAACCATTGCTGTAGATCTGGAGTGATATGTGGGTAGTACAGCAGATTTATTTCCCTGAAGGGCTTTTACGACTATTGATGATGACTCACCATTACTGAGACCAGTTTTCAATTGCAGATTTTTATTAATTAAGCTACCTTGGTGGAATTTGAACCTATGTTGCCAGAGCTTTAGTCCAGGCCTCTGGATTACTAGTTTAATAGCACAAAGCCACTGTATCTCCGTGTATGCAAGAAGCAGCACCAGGAATACATAAAAGTGAGGTGCTAACATGGTGAAGCTATAATACATGCATGTTAAAACAGCAGAAGCTGCATGCACTAGACCGAGCCAGGGTTTTTTATTCTTTCATGGGATGCGAGTGTCAGGGCAAGGTCAGCATTTGTTGCTCATCCCTAATTAGTGGTGAGCTTCCTTCTTGAAACACTGCAGTCCATCTGGTGTAGGTACACCCACAGTGCTGTTAGGGAGTGCCAGGATTTTGACCCAGCGACAGTGAAGGACTGACAATATAGTTCCAAGTCAGGAAGGTGTGTGGCTTTGAGGGGAACTTCCATGTGATGGTGTTCTCATGCATTTGCTGCCCTTGTCCATCTAGGTGGTAGAGATCACAGGTTTGGAAGGTGCTGTTAAAGGAGGTTTGGCAAGTTGCTGTAGTGCATCTTGTAGATGGTACACACTGCTGCCATTATGCTGGTGGTGGAAGGAGTGAATGTTTAAGGTGGTGGATGGGATGCCGATCAATCGGTCTGCTTTTTCATGGATGGTGTCAAGCTTCTTGAGTATTGTTGGAGCTGCACTCATACAGGTAGTCTAACTCTCAATTTGTATATGCTTTAACACCAGTGCTTGTTTATATGTTCTCAGGATGCGAGCAATGCTGGCATGCCCACATTTATCGTGGTTAACAACTTGCATCTCTACTTTAGTCAGACATGGCATTCAATGTGACTGACCATGGTAAATGAGCCCTCTCATCGTTCTTGACCTGTCTACAGCCTTTGACACAGTTGATCACGCAATCCTCCTCCATCGCCCAGCTGGGAGGGACTACACTCAGATGGTTCCATTCTTATCAATCCAGTCATAGACAGGAATAGGCACCAACATGTTGCACCAAGGACATTTGACAAAATTATTGACTCAGCCATGGACAGGGAGGCAATTAATCTGTATATAAAGTGTATACCTATCCTAATACCATCAAAACACAGTCCAATTTAAAATACATTTCTCCCTATTTAGTGAGATGTCTGGCATTGTTTTTGCTTGCACAAGTAGTCAATGTCTGCCCACACACTTGATGTAATGACGCAGAGAATCTGGACAGATGTCCATCTGTCGAGAGATCTTGATCTCTTTCTCGCCCCTCTTGCTCTCTCTCCTTCTCTGTGTCCATCTCTCTGCCCTCTCTCTCCCTCTTCTGCCTCGGTGTCCATCCCTCTCTCCGCCCCCCACCCCCGTCCTCCCTCTTTCTCTGTCACCACCCTCTCTCTGTCCCCCCCTCTCTCTCTCTCTTACACCCCCCCCCCCTTTCTCTGACAGTTGCAGAGAGCGGGAACTCTGCTGAGCAGCTTTGTGGTTGGTCAGTTTTTTTTAAATCGCAGCCATCAGTTTTATAACTTTTCTGCTTTTCCTGTTTTTGTTTCCTAAATATGTTCTTTCAGCTGCAACTCTGTTGCTGCTACTCAGCAAGGCTTCTGAGGGACAGGATTAATCTCCACTTAGAGAGGCAGGGATTAATCAAGGATAGTCAGCATGACTTTGTCAGGGGGAGATCATGTCTAACAAATTTGATTGAATTTTTCGAGGCAGTAACTAGGTGTGTAGATGAGGGTAAAGCAGTTGATGTAGTCTACATGGACTTCAGTAAGGCTTTTGATAAGGTCCCACATGAGAGATTGGTCAAGAAGGTAACAGCCCATGGGGTCCAGGGCAATTTGGCAAATTGGATCCCAAATTGGTTTAGTGGCAGGAGGCAGAGGGTGATGGTCAAGGGTTGTTTTTGCGATTGGAAGCCTGTGACCAGTGGTGTACTGCAGGGATTGGTGCTGGGACCCTTGCTGTTTGTTGTGTACATTAATGATTTAGATGTGAATATAGGAGGTATGATCAGTAAGTTCGCAGATGACATGAAAATGGTGGTGTTGTAAATAGTGAGGAGGAAAGCCTTAGATTACAGGATGATATAGATGGGCTGGTAAAATGGGCAGAGCAATGGCAAATGGAATTTAATCCTGAGAAGTGTGAGGTGATGCATTTAGGGAGGACTAACAAGGCAAGGGAATATATATTGGATGACATGACCCTAGGAAGTACAAAGGGACCTTGCTGTACTTGTCCATAGATCACTGAAGGCAGCAGCACAGGTAGATAAAGTGGTTAGGAAGGCATATGGGATACTTGCCTTTATTAGCCGAGGCATAGAATATAAGAGCAGGGAGTTTATGTTGGAGCTATATGAAACGCTAGTTAGGCCATAGCTGGAGTACTGTGTACAGTTCTGGTCGCCACACTGTAGGAAGGATGTGATTGCACTGGAGAGGGTGCAGAGGAGATTCACCAGGATTTTGCCGAGGCTGGAGCATTTCAGCTATGAAGAGAGACTGGATAGGCTAGGGTTGTTTTCCTTGGAGCAGAGAAGGCTGAGGGGAGACCTGATTGAGGTATACAAAATTGTGAGGGGCATGGATAGGGTAGATAGGAAGAAACTTTATCCCTTAGCGGAAGTCAATAACCAGGGGGCACAGATTTAAGGTAAGGGGCAGGAGGTTTAGAGGGGATTTGAGGAAAAAAAATTTCACCTAGAGGGTGGTTGGAATCTGGAACACACTGCCTGAAGGGGTGGTAGAGGCAGGAACCTTCATAACATTTAAGTAGTATTTAGATGAGCACTTGAAATGCCATAGCATACAAGGCTAAGCCTAAGTGCTGGAAAATGGGATTAGAATAGATAGGTGCTTGATGGCCGGCACGGATACGATGGGCCAAAGGGCCTGTTTCTGTGCTGTATAACTCTATGACTCTAAGGCTGGTATTCTATGTGCACCACCTGCAAGAAACAGGACACCCTGCTTTAGCAATTACAGCATAAAGCTTCTGTTACGAGTGTTGGAAAGGAGAATGGTACAAGAGGGAGAAATGTGTCCAACACAATAAGCTCTAAAGCATGCCACGAGGTAGAGGGCAATGTAAATGCCAGCAGCACTGTACAACACACACATGGTTCCAGCTTAGGAAGAGGTTCAATGCCCTCACCAGGAGGATGGACTACTGACTTGGATGCTCTTCATGCTTACTATCAATGAGAAGATGAAGTATTTCAAGTGCTCGGCATGATCCTTGCTGATCTTAGTATGGATCTCCATACCTTCCAGGGTTCACTCTTCACTACCTACCTTGCATAATAGAGTTTTCCTTTGTACAAGCAGACCTTGTGATGCACACTGCCAAATAAGATTGCTCTTCTGAATGCTTCACATCTCACCACCATTTTCCCCCTTCATACATGGATTGTATTTGGCACTGTACACTGTTTTAATCTACTTTATCGCAGCTTTGTTTCTTGCAGGAGAAAGCAGACCATAATAGAAAGGAGCTTACTTTTACTGGAGGTGAAGAAGCATTCATTTGTGATGTGGTCCACTTTAACAAGCAAGACATAGACGTCTCCTAACTCCTCTCTCCACTCTGATAATCTTAGATTGGTGATCTCCTCCTCACTGACACCACAATCACAGAAATTAATTTCTACCTAATCACTCTCAAAACTGTTCAAAATTTAAAAAATCACGACAAAATCTCTCAATCTTTTTCAGTGGAAATGGTCCAAGTAAATTTAGGCTGCAACACTTAGGAGGTGGTTAGAAATAGGAAAGCAGGCAGGTGAGTCCCAGTCCAAAGTTTGTATCCCAAGCGTCCTTCTTTCACAATGCATTTTAACATCCTCTCAAGTACTGTTAACCAAAATTCTGAAGAACTGCTGCACCATGCCACATGGTTGCCTTTTCTAGTGCAGGACTACAACTATTTCATTCCTTAAAACTCATTTTTTTCTTACTTTGCAGAAGTTTCTTAAGGTCCCTCCTGGAGCCCCTTGCTAAGCAACAGTACACCCAGTATCCTATTGCTGTATTTCACCTATCTGCTTACCAGTATAAAGACATTCACCCAGGGGATTTAAATAACCAGCTGTAGGACATCAGAGGATGAGATGCACAGCACAGCTAGACAGGCGTAAGTGCTGGAAAAAAGGTGCAAAAAGCCACTTATTGGAAAATGAAATCACTTCTGTTCTCACCAGCTCATGAGAACAGAGCCAGGTCTCTGCGTCTGAGTTTTTTAAGGAGTGTTTTCTGAACATGTGAGGTGTTTGGGGTAATTTGTCTGGTAATTGGCTGGATTGGATTTGTCCTGCTTTTTGTGGACAGGACATAGCTGGGCAATTTTCCACATTGTCGAGTAAATGCCAGTGTCGCCGCTGTACTGGAACAGCTTGGTTAGGGGCGTGGCTCATTCTGCAGCATAAGACTTCAGTGCTACAGCCAGGATGTTGTCAGGACCCATAGCCTTTGCCGTATCCAGTGCCTTCAGCTGTTTCTTGATATCCCATGGAGTGAATCGAATAGGCTGAAGACTGGCATCTATGATGCTGGGGACCTCAGGAGGAGGCCGAGATGGATCATCCACTTAGCACTTCTGGTTGCAGATAGTCACAAATGCTTCAGCCTCTTCTTTTACACTAATGTGTTGGGCTCCTCCATCATTGAGGATGGAGATATTTGTGGAGCCTCTTCCTCCAGTTAGCTATTTAATTGTCCACCACCCATTCACAACTGGATGTGGCAGGACTGCAGCACTTTGATCTGATCCATTGGTTGTGGCATCACTTTGCTCTGTCTAGTGCATGCTGCTTCCGCTGTTTGGCATGCAAGTAGTCCTGTGTTTAGCTTCACCAGGTTAATACCTCATTTTAGATATGCCTGGTGTTGCTCCTGGCATGCTCCCTGTATTCCTCATTAAACCAGAGTTGGTCCCCTGGCTTGATGGCAATGGTGGAGTGAGGGATATGTTGGGACATTAGGTTACAGACTGTGGTTGAATCCAATTCTGCTACTGCTGCTGGCCCACAGCGCCTCATGGATGCCCAGTTTTGAGCTGCCAGATCTGTTCTGAATCTATCCCATTTAGCATGGTGGTCATGCCACAAAACATGATGGAGTTGTGTGGAGACAGGATATTGTTTTCATAAGGATTGTGTGGTGGTCACTCCTACCAATACAGTCATGGACAGATGCATCTGCGACAGGTAGATTGGTGAGGACAAGGTCCAGTAGGTTTTTCCTCTTGTTGCTTCCCTCACCACCTGCCACAGGCCCAATCTGGCAGATATGTCCTTCAGGACTCAGCCAGCTTGGTAAGTAATGGTGCTACCAAATCACTCTTGGTGATGGACATTGAAGTCCGCCACCCAGAATACATTCTGTGCCCTTGCCACCCTCACTGTTTCTTCCAAGTGCTGTTCAACATGAGGGATTACTGATTCAGCAGCTGAGGGGCGTGAGGTAGGTGGTAATCGGCAGAAGGTTTCCTTGCCCATGTTTGACCTGATGCCATGTGACTTCCTGGGGTCCAAAGTCTATGTTGAGGACTCTCAGGGCAACTCTCTCCTGACTATATACCACAGTGCCACCACCTCTGGTGAGTCTGTCCTGCTGGTGGGACAGGACATTCCCAGGAATGGTGATGATGGTGTCTGGGACATTGGATGTAAGGTATGTTTCTGTGATTATGAAACTATGTCAGGCTGTTGCTTGACTGGTCTGTGGGACAACTCTCCCAATTTTGAAACAAGCCCCCAGATGTTAGTAAGGAGGACTTTGCAGGGTCAACAGGGCTGACTTTGCCATTGTCATTTCTGGTGCCTAGTTTACTGCCAGGTATTCCGTCCGGTTTTATTCCTTTTGAACTTTTGTATAGTGGTTTTTTGTACAACTGAATACCTTGCTAGGCCATTTCAGAGAGCAATCAAGAGTCAACCATATTGCTGTGGGTCTGGAGTCACCAGATCAGGTAAGACAGCAGATTTCATTCACTAAAAAACAGTAGCGAACCAGATGGGTTTTTACAACTATCAATGATAGTTTCATGGCAC
This sequence comes from Heterodontus francisci, assembly GCF_036365525.1. Taxonomy (NCBI): domain Eukaryota; kingdom Metazoa; phylum Chordata; class Chondrichthyes; order Heterodontiformes; family Heterodontidae; genus Heterodontus; species Heterodontus francisci. Next base: position 73,799,353 of record NC_090371.1, on the reverse strand, counting down.
CATTAGTGAGACTAGCTTTCAATTCCAGATTTTTATTAATTAATTGAATTAATTAATTAATTGAATTTAAATTCCACCAGCTGCATGATGTGATTTCAACCTGTGTACCCAGAGTATCAGCCTAGGTCTCTGGATTACTAGTCCAGTGACTTTACCACTCCGTCACCATCTCCCCAGGTGCAGTGAGAGTGATTGCCCTTGATATCAAGGCAGCATTTGACCGAGTGTGGCATTAAGGCGCTCTAACAAAATTGAAGTCAATGGAAATCGGAGTCATACCTAGCACAAAGGAAGATGGTTGTGGTTGTTGAGGCCATTCCTCTCAGCCCCAGGACATCGCTGCAGGAGGGCCTCAGGGTAGTGTCCAACCATTTTCAGCTGCTTCATTAATGACCTTCCCTCCGTCAGAAGTGGGGATGTTCGCTGATGATTGCACAATGTTCAGCACCATTCACAACTCCTCAGATACTAAAACAGTCCGTGTCCATATGCAGCAAGACCTGGACAACATTCAGGCTTGGGCTGATAAGTGGCAGGTAACATTCACGCCACACAATGCCAGGCAATGACCATCTCAAACAAGAGAGAATCTAACCATCTACCCTGGACAACGTCATTATCATCGCTGAATCCCCCACTATCAACATCCTGGAGGTTACCATTGACCAGAAACTCAACTGGAGCAGACACATAAATACTGTGGCTACAAGACAAGGTCAAAGGCTGAGAATTCTGTGGTGAGTCATTTATCTCCTGTCCTCCCAAAGCCTGTCCACTATCTACAAAGCACAAGTCAGGAGTGTGATGGAATACGCTTCACTTGCCTGGATGAGTGCAGCTCCAACAACACTCAGGTAGCTTGACACCATCCAGGACAAAGCACCCATCCATCACCTTAAACTGTCACTCTCCAGCCTTGCAACACAGTGGCAGCAGTGTGTACTATATACAAGATGCATTGCAGCAACTCACCACGTCTCTTTCCACAGCACCTTCCAAACCTGTGACCTCTTCCACCTAGAAGGACAAGGGCAGCAGGCAGATGAGAACACCACCCAAGTCTCCTCCAAGTCACACACCATCCTGACTAGGAACTATATCGCCGTGCCTTCACTGTCGCTGGATCAAAATCCTGCGACTCCCTCCCTAACAGCACTGTGGGTGTTCCTGCATCAGATGGACTGTAGCAGTTCAAGAAAGCGGCTCATCACCACCTTCTCAAGAGCAATTAGGAATAGGCCACAAATGCTGGCCTTGCCAGCGACGCCCACATCCCATGAAACAAATTATTTTAAAAATTGTTCAGAAGCCTCTTCCAAATAATTCCATCTATGGTGTCCACAAGCTGTACAGGTCCAGTCTTGAGGGTGTCATGGTCCTGTAGTTTTTATTTTCTCTGGGAAATATGTGGTTTGCCTTTAAGGCTTGCAAAGGATCAGTACTGCTTTAAGAACCAGCAAACCTTAGGAGTTAGAGAAAATGTATTTTGGTTGCTGTTGGATATAGCCATTTGGAGACTGCAAATCAAAGGATGCATTCTTATTACCTTGGATACAGCCACTGGGACTGAGCATCAAGTGATACATTTGTTACAATTCAATTTTGAACTAGCTTTTGAGTTGAAGACAGTCTGCTCTAACAGAACACAGACAGACAGCTGGTGTTAGCACTTGAAAATAGAGCTCTCAGCCATTTAAACTGAAGGAAGAGAATTTAGTCTGTTTAATTATTATTATCTCTCAAAATTCTAAAAAAGGTCAAGCCAAAACAGAGATCTCTGATAATTTAAACTGAAGGAAGGGAAGTTAGACTGGGACAATCTTTTATTCCTCAAAAATTCTAAAGCCAAATTGATTCATTTAAAAAGTGTTTGCAAGTCGTTAATTGTTACAATTTGCTGAAGGAAGGAAAGTATCACTTACTGCTGGAAATAGACGAAGGACTGTTCTACTGTGGAAGACCCTTTTTTCCCCATCGGACGGCTCTGAGGACTTTAAGCAACACTGAACTGTAAATTTGCAAGAACTCTAATTTTTTATATTTTAAATGTTGTTTATATCTTCATAGTGTTTAAGAATTTAGTTTTTTTTTAAATTAAACAGTTAATTTGTTGATTTAAAGACACCTGGTTTGGTTAGCCTCATTTTTGGGTTAACAGATGGTACAATTTGGCTGCTTTAATTTGGAAAGTTTAAAATGATATGTTAGGCGATCTGTGGAGGGACGGGATTAAATTAACAGTGCATTTCTCCCACCACAATCAGAATCATATATATTCATATATTAATTGGGTTTCTCATCTGGGATTTGAATCATATCTTAATTGGGGGCTCGCTTGCAGTTGAATCATATTTAATTCACTGGCTCGCGTCTGGGATCAGAATCAGATTAATTTGGAGGGCTCACATTAAAAATCATAGTAACTACTCGACTCTAGGATAACATTTAAATAGGGGTCCTACGTTTGACATCATATTAATTGATCTCGAGTCTGGGATCATATCAATTGAAAACTCGATTGTTGAGGACTAAATCTGACACCAATTACAAAGAAATTAAAAGCACCAGGTCTCTTGTATAATAAGGTACAGTCTATACCATTGTTATGACATTAGTGGTTGTAGCAGAGTTTTTGGGAAAGCAGAATGTTTCCCTGAGTGACTTGATAACTTTAACTCAGAACAAATTAAAAGAATTGGCAACGAAATTGGGGTTGGAATTGAAATCAGGTGCCAAAAAAGCAGAGATAATTGACATAATAGCCGAACATCTGGAATTAGTAGAGGGTGTTGATGATGATGCAGATGAAGGGCAATACGAGGAACAAGAAAGGGAATCCAAGAGACATGAAAGTAGTAGGTCCGAGAGTGATGCAGTGGTATTGGCTAGGATTCAGTTAAAAATGAAAAAACTTGAGGCAGAAAAAGAATTAAGAAAACTTGAATTGAAAAAAAGAGGAAAAAGAAAAAGCAATAGCATTAAGAAAACTTGAATTGGAAAAAGAGGAAAGGGAGAAAGAGAGAGAATTTCAGAGAGAAAATGAAAGAGAAGAGAGGAAATTTAAGTTAAAAGAGAAGGAACTAAGACAAAAGGGTAGTCTTGATCCAGGGAACATTCAGGTCAGGAAGAATCTGAGTTTAGATTAGGACCTTGCGAGAAATTGTTTAAATTTATATAGGCTTTTCCTACGTTCGAGGAAAGGGACATAGAGGCATTTTTCATATCTTTTGAAAAAAATAGCCAAACAAATGAAATGGCCGAAAGAAAGCTGGACATTGCTTATTCAGGGCAGGCTGGTAGGCAGAGCTCATGAAGCTTATGCCATGCTTTCTGAAGAGACTTCTGCAGATTATGAGGTGGCAAAAAAGGCTATTCTCGCTGCGTATGAGTTAGTCCCTGAAGCTTACCATCAGAAGTTTGGGAAACTGCAGAAATTGACTGGGCAGATATATTTAGAATTTGAGAGGGTGAAGCAAATGAATTTTGACCGTTGGATACAGGCATTAATGATAGAAACTACATATGAGAACCTTCGAGAATTTATTCTCTTAGAAGAGTTTAAAAACTCCATTCCTTCAGTAGTGAGAACTCATATAGATAACCTGAATGTTTTGAACACTAGGCAAGCAGCAGAGATTGCTGATGATTTTGAGCTTGTGAATAAGCCAACCTATTTTGTCCATCACCCCATAAACCCGAGAAGGATAGAAAGTGGGAGAGTGAAACGAAGGCAAGTCGCCGGAAACAAGAAGGAACAGCTGGGAATGCCCTGGATCACCTCCTCAGGTCAGAAAGGAAGGTGCTGAGGGTTGAAGTGAGGTTCGCAAGCCAAAGTGTTATCATTGCAACAAAACTGGTCATCTTCGTTCAGAATGCTGGAAATTGTGAGGTAAATCCATAGGACTTGTTGGGGTATGCAAAGTTAGTGCAGAGGAAAAAACTCTGACTGAGAGTGTAGCAGACCAGGCTATACCTTTAACGACAGCTATGAATGTGAAACCAGATACTAAAATCAAAAGGAGTGTAGAGGTTAAGAATAAAATACCTGAGCGTTATAATGATTTTTTGTCAAAGGGGAGAGTCACTTCGTATCATGTAAGTGAGGCAGGAAAACCTATCATTATATTCAGGGACACAGGAGCAACCCAAATACGCTTGCTGGGGAAAGATATGAGGTTTCCACCAGAGAGCGCCTTAAACGCTAAAGTTTTAGTAAATAGAATTGGCGGTGTGTGTATACCTGTACCTTTGTATAAAGTACGCCTAGAAAGAGACTTAATATCTGAGATAGTAACTGTAGGTGTTGTCCACAGTTTACCAGTAAAGGGAATTGATCTACTCCGAGGAAATGATTTGGCTGGATCAAAAATATCAGTTTCTCCTATAGTTACAGAGGAACCATGTGAAATTAAGGAAACGGAGCAATGACAGGAACAAGTTTCAGGAATATTTCCTGCATGTGTAGTTACCTGAGCAATGGCTAAACAGGATCCACTGTAGGAGTTAAAAGGGGCACCACAAGTAGATAGCCAAATATCTGAAACCTTATTTGGGGATTTAGATAATCCAAATGAGATGTTTAACAGAAAGTTTATCATTGCAGCACAGCAAGCTGATCCAGAGATATACCGAATAGAACAGATGGTTCTATCAGAAGCTGAGGTGAAAGGAGTTCCAGAAGGCTATTATATGGAAAACCGGGTTTTGAGGATGAAATGGAGACTGCCTCATAGGACTGCTGACGAAGACTGGACAGTTGTTGAACAGATAGTGGTACCACCTAAATATCGACAAGGATTATTAAGGTTAGCACACAACATTCCTTTTGCAGGACATGGGGGAATTCGGAAGACCAAATCATGCATAAACAAACATTATTACTGGCCAGGTCTTACAAAGGATGTGAGACAATTTTGTAGCATGTGCCACACCTGTCAAATGGTGGGAAAACCACAACCTACCATAAAACCAGGGGATGAAGTATTAGTGTTGTTACCATCACAGGGAGAACCAGTGAAAGCATGGTTCAGTGGCCCATACAGAGTGATCAAAAGTGTGGGTAAGGTAGATTACTTGATTGACACCCCTGATCGCCAGAACAACAACCGGTTGTGTCACATTAATATGCTCAAACCATATTACCGCAGGGAGGAGGATAAGCCAGTACAGGTATGTCAGGTAATTGGGACTGTGGTGAAGGAAAAGGATAATGAGATGAGGCAGAGTAGGCCTAGGAAATTCTCAGACTAAACCTCCAACTTTCCCATTAGCGAATGCAGAATGGCTAGGAAAATTAAACCATGGGCTTTTACACTTTGAGGCAAAACAGTGTGAAGTCCTAACCAGGGTTTTCACAACATTTCAAAATGTTTGTAAGGATAAGCTAGGATCTACAAACTTAGCCACACATGGTCTGAGTATAGTGGGAGCTATTCCTTTAAAACGACATCCTTGTCGCTTAGGTCCAGACAGACACGCCCAAGTGGAAGCAGAGGTACAATGCATTCTGAAGGGCAGCTTAGTTGAACCTAGTCAGGACAGCTTGAATTTGCAGATGGTCTTGATATCTAAACCTGTTGGGTCAGCTCAAACTTGCATAGAAAAGTCACTGTGGTAAAGAAGTCAGACTCCTACCCAAATTCTCATTTAAAGGACTGTAAGGACAAAGTGGGCAACACAATGTGTCTTAAAGAGACAGATGTGTTGGAGGAAACATGTCAAATTCCTTTGACAACACAGGGTAAGAAAAAATCAGCTTCTGTTACATCGGACAGGGTTTTCCAGTGTCAAGTGATAACACATAGGTTAAGGGGTACTCGAGAAACTTCTCAGAGAATAGTAAATCCAGTAGTGGTCAGTGCTCCTAGCTGTGGAGTTCACCTGGCTGAGGTGATGGACAATAGGGACACTTGGAGGGAAAACATGAAACAATTGGAAGACTATGCTTGGAAATATAAAAGGGTTAATTGGGACAGCCTTTTGAAAATTTAAAGCCGAAATGTTCTGGTGGAACTTGTGGCTGTAGTCTTAACATTTTAGAACAGCATATGTCAGTAAATGCGTAGAAAATGTGTTAGCGTTTTTCAATTTGTATTTTTTTTACCCATTGTGATCAAATGCATTTCAGGAATGGCGTTTAATTCCGCTAGGGGTGGAGGTGTCATGGTCCTGTAGCTATTTTTGTTCTGGGAAATATGCGGTTTGCCTTTAAGGATTGCAAAGGATCAGTACTGCTTTAAGAACCAACAAATCTTAGGAGTTAGAGAAAATGCATTTTGGCTGCCGTTGGATATAGCCATTTGGAGACTGTGATTCAAAGGATGCATTCTCGTTACTTTGGATACAGCCACTGGGACTGAGCATCAAGCGATACATTTGTTACAATTCAATTTTGAACTGGCTTTTGAGTTGAAGACAGTCTGTTCTAACAGAACACAGACAGACAGCTGGTGTTAGCACCTGAAAAAAGAGCTCTCAGCCATTTAAACTGAAGGAAGAGAATTTAGTCTGTTTGATTATTATTATCTCTCAAAATTCTAAAAAGAAGTCAAGCCAAAACAGAGATCTCTGATAATTTAAACTGAAGGAAGGAAAGTTAGACTGGGACAATCTTTTATCCCTCAAAAATTCTAAAGCCAAATTGATTCATTTAAAAAGTGTTTGCAAGTCGTTAATTGTTGAAATTCACTGGAGAATGAAAGCATCACTTCCTGCCAGAATTAGATTACGGACTGTTCTCCCATCGGACGACTGTGAGGACTTCAAGCAACATTGGACTGTAAATTTTCAAGGATTCTAATTTTTTCTATTTTATATGTTGTTTATATCTTCATAGTGTTTAAGAATTTAGTTTTCTTTTAATTAAACAGTTAATTTGTTGATTTAAAGACACCTGGTTTGGTTAGCCTCATTCAGGGGTTAATAGATGGTACAATTTGGCTGAATCTTTCTTTAATTTGGGAAATTTAAAATGATATGTTAGGCAATCTGTGGAGGGATGGATTGAATTAACAGTGCATTTCTCCCACCACAATCAGAATCGTATATTTTGATTGAGGGCTTTGACTGGAGTGGTTGGTTGTAACAAGGGGTGGAATTAGAATCCAGATCATGCAGTCAGCCTTGAAACCTGGCAATTCCAAACCCTCTGTAGTGTTGTTGTTGCCCACCACAGAATACTGTTTGCCAACTTAAGTTGCCATACAGGTCTTGGATCAAAATCTCACTATCGCCTTGGTCAGAATAATGGATAAGTTGTCAAAACGAGGCTGGATATTGGGATGTGCTGTTGTGTTTGATTGCTTTGTGATTGATTACTCCATGTTGTGTTTATAACACTGCTCACAATGCTGTCAATCAATTCTGAGAGGATGTGGTTCCAAAGCGCAATGAAAACAGATCCTAGGGCTGCCAGCTTAAATAAAAGCCTACACAAAACACAGAAATTGAGTCGTTTCTTCATGCTTGCGGTACGAAACATAACATGTACTTTTGCAATTACATTGTTGCCATAGGGTCTGCACACATGCATAGGGACGGCACAGTGGCGCAGTGGTTAGCACCACAGCCTCACAGCCGGTTCTGGATACTGCCTGTGCGGAGTTTGCAAGTTCTCCCTGTGACCGCGTGGGTTTCCGGCGGGTGCTCCGGTTTCCTTCCACAGCCAAAGACTTGCAGGTTGATAGGTAAATTGGCCATTGTAAATTGCCCCTAGTGTAGGTAGGTGGTAGGAGAATGGTGGGGATGTGGTAAAGAATATGGGATCAATGTAGGATTAGTATCAATGGGTGGTTGTTGGTCGGCACAGACTCGGTGGGCCGAAGGGCCTGTTTCAGTGCTGTATCACTCTATGACTCTATAACTCTATGACATGCAGGCATGCAGGTCAGAGAACACAGTGACATGGCAAATTGTAGCAGGGCTAGCCTTAGTGTCATTGACTGAAGTTTCTGTCTTTCTGGATGACATCACTTCCACAGCATTCCCTGCCTCTATCCACCTGACTGCCCAGGAGCCAACTGGACAGCAATGAACCATTTTCCAATTTCTAACCCTTCTACAAACTGAGATGACACTGTAACACATGGGAATAAACTTTTCTAAAAGTCTTAATATAAACAAAAAGTCATTTGGTAGTAAAGAACTTGAGTTTTGCTGAAAATAGAGATATGTTGTTGAAGCTTTTCGTTTTGCACTCATCAGGACAATCCATAAGAATACCGATGCAAGGGAAAACAACAGCTTTATAATGTACAAGATGAGAATGCTGATTGGTTAGCAAGTGAACTCTGATTGGAAGAGGAGAATGGAGAATGCACCAGTTTACGGTGACTGACAGTTAACTGCCAAGCTTTGTTTGAAATTTAACGCAGGCAGCTTGACTCTGATTGGTCAAGGCATTGCCCTGAGGAATGAACCAGCGAATGGCTGTCACTTATTTTGTTTAGCTGAAACAGGCGCAATGTTTGTACATTTTCTTTCTGTCTGCAAAGAACAGGGCCCTGTGTATTAATATATGTAGCTTTCCAGTACACACAAATGCACCACACTGCGAGCCCTACTGACAATCTTAAATTGGTTGTCAGCATAATTCTTGGCACACAGAGGATTATTTGGCAAATGTTGTCCAATTGCGGAATGACATCTAATGTTGGACACTGTGTTTTGAGTTTTGCAAGCCCGGACTGCGTGGGTATTGGCTTGTACCTTGCCCGTTGCGAACAGAAGGGACATGTTGTTTGATACGATATGCCAGTCATTGGGATGTACGGCCTATATACCTAGCATCACACTGGATTCATAGATCACGTTACACACTTGTGTGATAGGCAGGACGTCATTTTGACTTGATGGCAGCATCCTGTTAGTGGCGAACACCACACGTGTTGCTACTGCATAGCAGCAGCGTGAAACAGTTAGCTTCACCTGTTGCTCAAATTTTTGGGATACATTACCCTTCCAGAGTAATTTGAGGTAGACTGGGCACTTTTCATGGCTGAAAATGACAAACTTAGGCCCGTTCATAAGTTTGCGCGATATACAGCGAGAAATGATCTGAATGATCTGATGTAAAGAACCCCTTAGCAAATTTCTCAACTAGTACGTCAAGGAAAGGAAGCTCATTTGACTGCTCCATTTCAAAGGCGAATTTGAGCGCGGGATGGAGCCCATTAAGATGTGCATGGAAATTAATACATGCAGCTGCAGATTCAAATACAGCAAACGTATCATCTACATATTGGAAATATGCAAGTAGGAGGTTAGGTGTCATTCCATTAAAGACACATTTCTCATGGAACCCAACAAAGATGTTCATGCAAGCTGGGCCTAGAGGGGATTCCATGGTAACAACATCTATTTGGGCATACATGGTGTCATTAAAACTGAACTCAACTGTGCAATTAGATTTTTTTAAAGATCTATTTCACAGAATCACAGAATTGTTCCAGCACAGAAGGAGGCCATTTGGCTCATCATGTCTACAGCGACTCTCCTAATGAGCTTTGTTTGTCGGATGTGGGTGTCGCTGACTAGGCCAACATTTATTGCCAATCCTTAATTGACCTTGAATTGAGTGACTTGGTTTAGGTCTGGAGTCACATGTAGGCCAGACCAAGCAAGGACAGCAGATTTCCTTCCTTAAATGACATTAGTGAACCAGATGGTTTTTTTTTTTACAACAATCGACAAAGGTTTCATGGCCACATTAGACTAGCTTTTAATTCCTGACATGTTAATTGAATTCAAATTTCACCATCTGCCGTGGTAGGATTCCAACTCATGTCCCCAGAGCATTAGCTTGGGCTCTGTATTACCAGTCCAGTGACATTACCGCTACGACACAGTCGCCCCGATACCTAGTGCCACTCACCCGCCTTCTCCCCATAGCCCTGCACATTCTTCCTCTTCATAGAACTGTCTAATTCCCTTTTGAATGCTTCAATTGAACCTGCCTCCACCAGGGTCTCAGGCAGTGCATTCCAGATCTTCACCACTCGCTGTGTGAAAAGGTTTTCCTTGTGTCGCTTCTGCTTCTTTTACCAATTACTTTAAATCTCTGCCCTCTTGTTGTCGATCCTTTCATGAGCGGGAACAGTTTTTCTCTATCTACTCTGTCCAGGCACCTCATGATTTTGAATACCTCTATCAAATCTCCTCTCACCCTTCTCTTCTCCAAGGAAAACAATCCCAACTTCTCCAATAATATAAAAGCAAAATACTGCGGATGCTGGAAATCTGAAACAAAAACAAGAAATGCTGGATTCACTCAGCAGGTCTGGCAGCATCTGTAGAAAGAGAAGCAGAGTTAACGTTTCGGGTCAGTGACCCTTCTTCGGAACCCTTCTCCAACTTCTCCAATCTGCCTTCATAACTGAAGTTCTTCATCCCTGGAACCATCCTCGTGAATCTTTTCTGCACCCTCTCTAACGCCTTCACATCCTTCCTTAAGTGTGGTGCCCAGAAATGGACACAATACTCCAGCTGAGGCTGAACTAGTGTCTTATACAAGTTCAACATAACCTCCTTGCTCTTGTACTCTATGCCCCTATTAATAAAGCCCAGGATACTGTATGCTTTATTAACCGCGCTCTCAACCTGTCCTGCCACTTCAATGGCTTATGCACATATACACTCAGGTCCCTCTGCTCCTGCACCCCCTTTATAATTGTACTCTTTGTTTTATATTGTCTTTCCATGTTCTTCCTTCCAAAATCTATCACTTCACATTTCTCCACAATGAACTTCATCTGTTACCTGTCCGCCCAGTCCACCAACTTGTCTATGTCCTTCTGAAGTTCTACATGATGATCCTCACAGTTCACAACGCTTTCAAGTTTCAATACATCTGGAAACTTTGAAATTGTGCCCTGTACACCAAGGTCTAGGTCATTAATATATATCATGAAAAGCAAGGGCCCCAACACTGACCCCTAGGGAACTCCACTACAAACCTTCCTCCATCCTGAAAAACATCCATTAACCAGTACTCTTTGTTTCCTGTCACTCAGCCAATTCCCCTCCATGTTGCCACTGTCCCATTTATTCCATGAGCTATAACTTTGCTCACAAGTGTGTTGTGCGGCACTAGATCAAACGCCTTTTGAAAGTCCATGTACACCACATCAACAGCAGAGCCCTCATCAACCCTCTCTACTACCTCCTCAAAAAACTGCAGCAAGTTCGTTAAACATGATTTTCCCTGAAGAAATCCATGTTGGCTTTCTTTAATTAACCCGCATTTGTCCTGAATTATTCTTTCTAGAATTTTCCCCACCACCAAAGTTAAACTGACTGGCCTGTAGTTATCGGGCTTATTTTTACACCCTTTTTTGAACAAGGATGTAACGTTTGCAATTCTCCAGTTCTCTGGCACCACCCCCGAGGCTAAGGTAGACTGAAAAATTATAGCCTCTGCAATTTCCATTGTCACTTCCCTCAGTATTTTCGATGGATGCATCTCATCCGATCCTGGTGCCTTATCCACTTTAATTACAGACAGGCTATCCAATACCTCCTCCTTATCAATTTTAACACTTCTAGTGTCTGAATAATCTCCTCTTTCACCATTACCTGGGTTGCTGCATCTTCCTTAGTAAAGACAGATGCAAAGTATTCATTTAATACCTCAGCTATGCCCTCTGCCTCCATGCACAAATCCCCTTTTTGATCCCTAATCAGCCCCACTCCTCCTTTTACTACTTATATGTCTATAGAAAACTTTGGGATTCGCTTTTATGTTTACCGATAGTCTCTGTTCATATTCTCTCTTTGCTTCTCTTATTTGCTTTTTCACTTCCCCTCCGAACTTACTATGTTCAGCAGTTCTCAATAGTATTTTCTTCCTGGCATCTGTAATAAGCACACTTTTTCTTCTTTATCTTAATTTCTATCTCTTTTGTCATCCAGGAAGCTCTGGATTTGTTTACCCTACCTTTCCCCTTCGAGGGAACATACCTTGACTGTACCCAAACTATCTCTTCTTTGAAGGTATCCCATTGTTCAGCTATTGTTTTTCCTGCCAACCTTTGACTCCAATTTATGCACCCTAGCTCCATTCTTACCCCATTGAAGTTGGCTTTCCCCCAGTTAATTATTCTTACTCTGGATCGTTCTTTGTCCTTTTCCATAGTCAGCCTAAACCTTATGATACAATGATCACTGTCCCCTAAATTATCTCTTACTGATACTTGATTTACTTGGCCCACATCATTCCCAAGAACCAGGTCTAGCAGTGCCTCCTTTCTTGTTGGACTAGAAACATACTGTTGTAGAAAATTTTCCTGAATGTTCTCTAGGAACTCTTGCCCCTCACTGCCCTTTGTACTACTACTAACCCAGTCTATGTTTGGATAATTAAAGTCCCCCACTATAACTACCCTGTCATTTTTGCACCTCCCTATAATTTCTTTTCAAATTTGTTCCTCTACGTCCTTCCCACTAGTTGGTGGCCTATAGACAACACTGAGCAATGTAACTGTACCCTTTTTGTTCCTTAGCTCGAGTCAAATAGATTCTGTTCTTGACCCCTCTCGGACATCCTTTTTCTCCAACACTGCAATGCTCTCCTTAATCAATAACACCACCCTCCCCCTTTTTTCCCTTTCCTATCTTTCCTGAACACCTTGTATCCAGGAATATTTAACACCCAGTCCTCCCCTTCTTTGAGCCAGTTCACTGTTGTAGCCACATCATATTTCCACATGGCAATTTGCACATGTACTTCACCAATCTTATTAGCAACACTCCATGCATTCACATACATGCACATTAACCCTGATTTATACTTTATTACTTTCTCCCTTATTCTGACCCCACCTAATAACTTACTATTCCCTACTCTCGTGCTACCTATCTCTCCCAGTATTATGTGCACCTTGGTATTCCTTTCTGATATTTCCTCCTGGTTCCCATACCTTTGTCAAGTTAGTTTAAATCCCCCCAATAGCACAAGCAATTCGCCCTGCAAGGAAATTTGTCCCAGCTCTGTTCAGGTGCAACCTGTCCGGCCTGTACAGGTCTTAGCTTCTCCAGAACTGGTCCCAGTGTCCCAGGAATCTAAAACCCTCCCTCCTGCACCATCTTTCCAGCCACACATTCATCGTCACTTTTACTACAGCAGTATGTTTCTAGTCCAACAAGAAAGGAGGCACTGCTAGACCTGGTTCTTGGGAATGAGGTGGGCCAAGTAAATCAAGTGTCAGTAGGAGAATATTTAGGGGACAGTGATCATTGTATCATAAGATGCACATTCATCTTCTATTTCTATACTCACTTGTGCGTGTTACTTGGAGTAGTCCGGAGATTGCTGCTTTTGATGTCCTGCTTGCTAATTTCTTACCTAGCTCGCTAAACTCTTTCTGCAGGATCACATCCCTCTTCCTACCTATGTCATTGATACCAATGTGGACCATGTTTGCTGGTTGTTCACCCTCAAAACAAAGCAAGAATACACAATAAACAAGAGGATATTGAGAGGGTTAGAAGTGAGAGACTTTGGGGTGCCTGTCCCCAGGTATATGAAGGTGGCAGGACAGGTAGATAGAGTGGTGAAGAAGGCCTATGGAATGCTTTCCTTTATTGGCCGAGGTATAGAATACAAAATCAGGGATGTAATGCTGGAACTGTATAAAACGCTGGTTAGACCACAACTGGAGTAATGCGTACAGTTCTAGTCACCACATTACAGGAAGGACATAATTGATCTGGAGAGAGTACAGAGGAGATTTACAAGAATGTTGCCAGGGCTTGAAGGTTGCAGCTATGAGGAAAGATTGGATAGGCTGGGGTTGTTTTCCTTCGAACAGAAGAGGCTGAGGGGTGACTTAATTGAGGTGTACAAAATTATGAGGGACCTAGATAGAGTAGACAGGAAGAACCTGTTTCCCCTAGTGGAGAGGTCAATTACCAGGGGGCACAAATTTAAAGTGATTGGTAGAAGGAATAGAGGGGACATGAGGAAAAATATTTTCACCCAGAGGGTGGTGAGTGTCTGGAATTCACTGTGAGCAATGGTGGTGGAGGCAGAAACCCTCAACTCTTTTAAAAGGTGCCTGGACATGCACTTGAAGTGCTGTAACATGTAAGGCTACGGACCAGGTACTGGAAGGTGGGATTAGCTTAGTTTATTTGGCTGGCGCAGATAAGATGGGCTGAATGGCCTCCTTCTGTGCCATAATTTTTCTATGGTTCTTCCCCCACTCAGGGTGCTCTGCCGCTGTTCAGTGACATCCTTGACCCTGGCACCAGGGAGGCAACACACCATCCTGGATTCACATCTGCCTGTCTGTTCTCCTGACTCTTGAACGTCCTATCACTATTGCTCTTCCAGTATTCTTTGTCGCCCCGTGTAGCTGAGCCAGCCGTGGTGCCATGGCCTTGCCTCTGTCTGCACTCCCCAGATGAACCATCACATTCCTCAGTATTCAGAACTGAATACCGGTTGGAGAGTGAGACGCATTCCTGCACTACCTGCCTGTTTCTTCTTGACTGGTGGAGACAATAGTCTGGATTATTACTTCAGTGACATTATCACTTAGCCACCATCCCGACTGATTTGAACTCCAACCATTGATATTCATAGCATTATCTCATGATAATTACCCAGAAGTAAACATGCATTGATGATTGATTAAAATAATGTGGTGTAATCGCACAGCAGTGACACGGACTGCACTGATGGCTACAGCAAATCACACTTTACTCATCCACACCTGGTGTGTGCTTGTATTACAAAGAACATACTTTCAATTGATTTCAATGCTGTAATTTTCTCATTGAGGCAATTTGTACTTATGGCGGGCAGCCATAAAGACGGGGCTAAATTGTGGCGAGTCGAAGAGACTTAGTAGTTGGCAGGAAAAAAGACAGAGGCGCAAGGGGAGAGCCAACTGTGCAACAGCCCCAACAAACAAATTTCTCTGCAGCACCTGTGGAAGAGCCTGTCACTCCAGAATTGGCCTTTATAGCCACTCCAGGCGCTGCTTCACAAACCACTGACCACCTCCAGGCGCATATCCATTGTCTCTCGAGATAAGGAGGCCCAAAAGAAAGAACAAAAGAAATAAAATGATTGTCTTGCAATCAATCCCAGCTACTTGCTATGTTGTTCTATTTAAAATATAGTCTACTTCTTATAATTTAAAAATTATTTGGTCAAAAAATTCCAAATGATCCAATAATTCAAGTTAATGTAAAATGTAAATAAAACAAAGGGAATATTTTGTGCTCAAAAAATGCAGCACACCAAAACTGCAATTTATTCAGCACAAACATATTGGAGTAGAGTTACCACTTTGGGCGCAATTAGCAGTCTGGGCATAAACTCCACATGAAATTGCACTGGTTTTCAGAAGTGAAGTTATGATTCAAATTTCTGCCCAAACTCATTTACATACACACAAATGTAAAATTTTCCATGAACCAGCACAATCAGGCAGCATAACAGAAGATAATTGTTTATTTTTTCCCTTTCATTCATTGATTTATTTAAGAGGGGTAAGCTGGTGCAGTTTTATTAATGCAGCTGAAAATGAGTATCACAAAAAATAAACTTTAAGCATTTAGTGCAATCTCTGCAAGTAAACTGATATTAAATCACTGAAATGATTTTAAAAGCGATACTAAACAATTTACTAGTTTCAGTGGTGCACAGTAGTCAGTTGTTTAGTAAATTAAAATATTTGTAATTTTTAAAAACCTTTGAAATGTACCTACTAGCGCCTTGTGCCTATAATGGAAGAAGCTTAATTTGAAGCGTCTCCTCAAAAGATCACAATCGGCAGAAACTTGGCATGCTCATTATTTTGCTCTGGGGGTGTGACCAGTTCTGTGGGCAGGGCTAGGATTGCTAAATATATTACTGAAGGGTGGACAAGTCCACCTTAACACAAAATTTCCTTTTGTTGAAATAGGTTTAGATAACATTTTCAGCTGAAGACTATTTTTAAAAAGCAGGTTTATTGTTTTAATAAGCTCTTGAATTATATGAAGCTGTGCAATTTTTCATGAAAGCTGTATCGGAAATACATTTTTTCTTTTAGGCCTGTTTCGTCAGGTTTTGGTCATTCATGTCCAGTCAGGTACCCATATCAGCCCTTTTAACAGATATAAAAAGCAAAACATTATCTTGTGATGGTTAATCATTCACTCCAAAATATCTTTTTGTACTAGTGCCATTTTGTTTAACATACATCTTAAACAAGCAACTAACTCAGCTATAATATATTTTTTAAAAGTGCTGTTTGTCTCTTGTCTGTATTCTGTGATGGATTGTAGATTGTGATATTCACTGCTGAAAAATGGTATACACTGACAAAGGTAATTTTGTAATTGTGCAGATTATCAATATTATAGAAACCATATGTTCTTAGTACTTGTTAGGATTCATTCTAACCTATTTATATAAATTAATGAAACTTTCAAAACATTTGGTGTGAATTTTTAAGCTCAAAGTGAGAGATGTTAGTGCAGGGAAACAGCATACTTTTCATTTCAGGCACCCCATGTCAGTGTCAAGCAATGTTAGGTTGCAAGTAGCGTCAAACTCACTGTATGCTAACCCATCGTTGTGTCCCAGACCAAACCTTGAGCAATACCTAGTGCATCAGTGTAAATGCTTTTCCATTTGCCACGCAATCATATTAGAAGCAATTTATGCTAATGTATGTAAGAAACCATATTAGAAAAATAGGATCTTACAGCACAGAAGGAGGCCAGTCGGCCCATTGTGCCCATGCTGGCTCGTGAAAGAGCTGTCCAATTTAGTCTCTCATGCCAGATTTTTCTCAACAACTAATCGTAATTATATCATGCCTTTAACATAATAAAACATCACAAGGCACTTCAAAGCAGCATTATAAAGCAAAATTTGACACTATGTTGCATAAAGAGATATTAGATAAGAGATGACCAAAAGCTTGGTCAAAGAGGTAGGTTTTAAGGAGTATCTTGAAGGAAAGAGAGGTAGAAGGGCAGAGATGTTTAGGGAGGGAATTCCAGAGCTTAGGACCTTGGCAGCTGAAGGCAATTAAAATTGGGGATGCTGAAGAACAATGCCCTGTCTAATTTATTTTTTGTTGTATGTGGCCTATTTAAGCCCATGGCAACTTGTGCTTGGCCAGTGCGGGAACTTCCGGGTTGCAGCACAGCCAAACTTTGCTGAAGAGGCCAGAATTAGAGGAGCACAGATATCTCAGAGAGCTGGAGAAGATTACAGAGATTGAGAAGAGTGAGGCCATGAAGGGATTTGAAAATGAATATTTTAAAATGAAGCTGGTGTTGGTCAGTGAGTATAGGGGTGATGGGTGAACACCACCTGGTGCAAGGAAGGACACAGGCAGCAGAGTTTTAAATGACCTCAAGTTTGTTGAGGGAAGAATGTGGGAGGCCAACCAGGAGTGCGTTGAGGCCTGGATAACCCCATAAATTCATCCTCTTCCAGTACATATTCAATTGCCTTTTAAAAGTTCCTATGTAATCTGGTTCCACCACCCCCTCAGGTGGTCTGTTTTAGATCTCAACAACCCTCTGAAAAAAATTCTCCACACTTCCTCTCTAGTTCTTTTGTCAATTATTTTAAATCTATGACCTTTGGTTACTGACCTACATGCCAGAGAAAACAGTTTCTCCCTACTTGCTCTATCAAGTCTGCCGCACATACATGATGGGCTGAATGGCCTCCTTCTGTACTGTAATTTTTCTATGGTTCTATGGTTCTAAAACCCTTCATAATTTTGAGTATGTCTATTAGGTCTCCCCTTTACCTTCTCGACTCTAAGTTGAACAATCCCAGCTTCTCCAATCTCTCCACATAATAGGAGTTGTTCATCCCTTGTAAACCAACTCTGTATCCTATTGCAGGCCATGATATCCTTTCTAAAGTGCAGTGCCCAGAATTGTACACAATACTCCAGCTGAGGTCTAACCAGTGATTCCTAAAGGTTTAGCATGACTTACCTGCTTTGTATTTAATTCCCCAATTACAAAGCCAAGAATCCAATATGCTTTCTTATTTGCCTTAACTTGCCCTGTCACAGTCAAAAATGTGAATATGCACCCCACAGACCCTCTGCTCTTGCACCACTGCGCCCCCATCACCCCCCGCCCCAAAAATGGTACCATTTAGATTAAACGGGCTGTCCATGTTGCTTTTCCCAGAGTGCATCACTTCATAATTACCTGCATCAGATTACACCTGCCCATTTCATCAGTGTATCAATGACCCCTGAAGTCTGCTACTATCCTGCTCACTATTTATTACATTGCCAAGTTTTGTATCATCCGCAAGCTTCAAAATTGTGCTCCCTATACTCAAATCCAGGTCATTTACATATAACAGAAAAAAACAATGGTCCAAATTCCAAGCCCCTGAAGGACCCCACTGCATGCTTCTCTCCAGTCAGCTAAGCATCCATTCCCCATTACACTCTGCCTCCTGTCTCTTAGCCAATTGTGTACAAATATCCACTGTCCCTTCAATACCATGTGCTTCTACTTTCTTAACAGTCTGTCCCATAGTACTGGAGGAAGTGGGGATCCTCAGGATTCAGTATTAGGACCTGCTTTTCTTGATATATATTAATGACCTAGACTTGGGTGTACAAGGCACAATTTCAAAATTTGCAGATGAGACAAAACTTGGAAAAATTGTGAACTGTGAGGCTGATAGTGATAGACTTCAAGAGGACATAAGTGGAACAGCCAGATATGTGGCAGATGAAATTTAATGCAGAGAAGGGTGAAGTGATACATTTTGGTAGGAAGAACGAGGAAAGGCTTCCACCCTAGCTCCCTGAATTTCTGTTTTATATCCCCATCCCTCTTCCTACCTATGTTGTTGGTGCCTATGTGGACCACGACTTGGGGCTGCTCCCCCTCCCCCTTAAGGATCCCAAAAACACGATCCGAGACATCACGAACCCTCGCACCTGGGAGGCAACACACCAACCGTGAGTCTCTCTCGTTCCCACAGAACCTCCTATCTGTTCCCCTAACTTTGGAAGGAGTAATGTGACACGGAAGTATTCAATGAATGGCCTGACACTGGGAAGTTCCGAGGAACAAAGGGACCTTGGTGTGTTTGTCCATAGATCTCTGAAGGCAGAAGGGCAGGTTAATAGGATGGTGAAAAAGGCATATGGGACACTTGCCTTTATCAATCGAAGCATAGATTACAAAAGCAGGGAGGTCATGTTGGAGTTGTACAGAACTTTGATAAGGCCACAGCTGGAGTACTGCGTGCAATTCTGGTCGCCACATTATAGGAAGGATGTGATTGCATTGGAGGGGGTGCAGAGGCAATTCACCAGGATGTTGTCTGGGATGGAACATTTAAGCTATGAAGAGAGGTTGGATAGGCTTGGGTTGTTTTCACTGGAGCAGAGAAGACTGAGGGGTGACCTGATCGAGGTGTACAAGATTTTGAGGGGCTTGGACAGGGTGGATAGGGAGTAGCTGTTCCCCTGAGTTGAAGGGTCAGTTACGAGGGGTCACAAGTTTAAGGTGAGGGGCGGGAGGTTTAAGGGGGATTTGAGGAAGAACTTTTTTTACCCAGAGGGTGGTGATGGTCTGGAATGCCCTGCCTGGGACAGTGGTCGAGGCAGGTTGCTTCACATCCTTTAAAAAGTACCTGGATGAGCACTTGGCACGTCATAACATTCAAGACTATGGGCCAAGTGCTGGCAAATGGGATTAGGTAGACAGGTCAGGTGTTTTAATGTATCGGTGCAGATTCAATGGGCCGAAGGGCCTCTTCTGCACTGTATTATTCTGCAATTCTGTGAAATCGTCCGGATCTGGAGATTTGTCTACTTTTAAGCCTGCCAAAACCTCTAATACCTTGTCACTCCCTATGACAATTTGCTCAAGAACCTCACTGTCTCTCTGAATTCCATATCGACATCCTCATTCTTTAGGATGGAGACAGATGTGAAGTATTCATTCAGCACCCTACCAATGTCCTCTGGCTCCACCCACAGATTTCCCCCTTGGTCCCTAATGGGTCCTACTCTTTCCCTGGTTATCCTCTTCCCATTGATATACTTATAGAATATCTTTGGATTTTCCCTACTTTTACCAGCCAGAGCTTTCTCATATCCCCTCTTTGCTCTCCTAATTGCTTTCTTAAGCTCCATCCTACACTTTCTGTACTCCACTAATGCTTCCGTTGATTTGCTCTCCTTGTATTTGCTAAAAGCTTCTCTTTTCCTTCTCATCGTACCCTGAATGTTTCTGGTCATCCATGGTTCTCTGGGCTTGTTGCTCCTACCTATTACCCTAGAGGGAACATGTTGGGCCTGTACCTTCCCCATTTGCTTTTTGAATGCCCCCCACTGCTCTTCTGTAGATTTCCTGACAAGTAACTCTTTCCAGTCTACCTTGGCCAGATCCTGCCTTATTTTACTAAAATTTGCTCTCCCCCAATCCAAAACCTTTTTTTGCAACTTGTCTATTTCTTTCTCCATAGCAAGCTTAAATTGTACCATGTTGTGTTCGCTATCACCAAAATGCCCCCCCAACACATCAATCACCTGTACGGCTTCATTCCCCAGAATTAGGTCCAGCACTGCACCCTCCCTAAAATAAAAGCAAAATACTGCGGATGCTGGAAATCTGAAATAAAAACAAGAAATGCTGGAACCACTCATCAGGTCTGGCAGCATCTGTGAAAAGAGAAGCAGAGTTAACGTTTCGGGTCAGTGACCCTTCTTCGGAACTGACAAATATTAGAAAAGTCACAGGTTATAAGCAAGTGAGGTGGGGGTGGGGCAAGAGATAACAAAGGAGGTCGAGATTGGACCAGGCCACATAGCTGACCAAAAGGTCACGGAGCAAAGGCAAACAATATGCTAATGGTGTGTTGAAAGACAAAGCATTAGTACAGATTAGCTGTTAATACACTGAATATTGAACAGCAGCAAGTGCAAACCTGAAAAAAAACAGTGGGTAAGCAAACTGAACAAACTAAGATGAAATGAAGTAAATGCAAAAAAAAGATTGTAAAAAATGTAAAAAATTGTCAAAATGACGTAGGGCGTCAGAAGAGTCACGGATGTAGGTGGGAAGAGACTCGACCAGCGGAGAAAAGATAGAGTCTAGATAGGAAGAAATAAGTTCAGTGGGGCAGGAGCAGGCTGACACAATGGGTCTGCCGGGACTGCCGGGACCTTCCTCAGTGACTGTCTCCGGCTCCGACTTATTCCACGTGGATTTCAACTGCAGTTTCACCCATCATGCTTTGAAACCACCCAGGATCACAGGTATCTCCGGGAAATACAACGTTCCTCGGACTGCTACTCTCGCCGCATCCTGAGATCCACACTCAGTGCTATGCGCCGCCACATGCACACACTGGACCTCTCTCTCCAGCAGCACCGCCTCACCTTATCTCAAAGCTGTTCTACTTGCAGTTTCATTTCATCTTTCGTCTCATCGGACGCATTAACAAAAAACTGTTTTCTTCCTTTCAGGTGTTAAGGAATGCAAGCTCCAGCAGCTGATGGGGACCAATGCCTCTCCAGATCCTCCCTCCGCTTCACTTCCCTCTGACCCCACCCCTTCTGATCTGACCCCTTGCCGTGTATTCACTATACCCTCTGACCTCCCCCTCTCTGATGCTGAGCGTTCTGTACTCAGCAAAGGTCTCAGTTTTATTCCCTTACGCCCCCACCTCAATGAATTTTGCGCTCGGCATGGCGTTGAGCTCTTCTTCCGTTGCCTCCGCCTCCGGGCTCACTTCTTTGACCAGGAGTCCTCCCCCCGACCAGCAGACCCATTCACCCGCCTCCAGCATTCTCCCTCTACCTGGACCCCTCCCCCTGGCCACTTACCCGCTCTTGATCTCTTCATTGAAAACTGTCGGCGAGACATTGGTCGTCTCAATTTCTCTGCCCCCCTCACTCACTCTAACCTGTCCCCCTCTGAACTTGAGGCACTCCGTTCTCTCAGGTCTAACCCCGACATGGTCATCAAACCTGCAGACAAGGGTGGTGCTGTTGTCGTATGGCGTACCGACCTCTACCTTGCAGAAGCTCAACGCCAACTCACGGACACTTCTTCCTATCTCCCTCTGGACCATGACCCCACCACCGAACATCAAGCCACCGTCCAAAGGACTGTCACTGACCTCATCTCCTCTGGAGATCTTCCCTCTACAGCTTCCAACCTCATAGTCCCACAACCCCAGACAGCCCACTTCTACCTCCTTCCCAAAATCCACAAATGGGACTGTCCCGGCAGACCCATTGTGTCAGCCTGCTCCTGCCCCACTGAACTTATTTCTTCCTATCTAGACTCTATCTTTTCTCCGCTGGTCCAGTCTCTTCCCACCTACATCCGTGACTCTTCTGACGCCCTACGTCATTTTGACAATTTCCAATTTCCTGGTCCCAACCGCCTCCTCTTCACTATGGACGTCCAATCGCTCTACACCTCCATCCCCCACCAGGATGGTTTGAGGGCTCTCCACTTCTTCCTGGAACAGAGGCCCAACCAGTCCCCATCCACCACCACCCTCCTCCGCCTGGCTGAACTTGTTCTCACATTGAACAACTTCTCCTTCAACTCCACGCACTTCCTTCAAGTAAAAGGTTGCTATGGGTACCCGCATGGGTCCTAGTTATGCCTGTCTTTTTGTGGGATATGTTGAGCATTCTTTGTTCCAGTCCTACTCAGGCCCCCTCCCCCAACTCTTCTTCCGGTACATCGATGACTGTATTGGTGTCGTTTCCTGCTCCCGCCCCGAACTGGAAAACATTAGCAACTTTGCTTCCAATTTCCACCCTTCTCTCACCTTTACATGGTCCATCCCTGACACTTCCCTTCCCTTCCTCGACTTCTCTGTCTCCATCTCTGGGAATAGGTTGTCTACTAATATCCATTATAAGCCCACCGACTCCCACAGCTGCCTCGACTACACTTCTTCACACCCTACCTCCTGTAAGGACTCCATTCCATTCTCCCAGTTTCTCCGTCTCCGACGCATCTGCTCTGATGATGCTACCTTCCATGACGGTGCTTCTGATATGACCTCCTTTTTCCTCAACCGAGGATTTCCCCCCACTGTGGTTGACAGGGCCCTCAACCGTGTCCGGCCCATTCCCCGCACCTCTACCCTCACCCCTTCCCCTCCCTCCCAGAACCGTGACAGGGTTCCCCTTGTCCTCACTTTCCACCCCACCAGCCTCCATATCCAAAGGATCATCCTCCGCCATTTCCGCCACCTCCAGCGTGATGCCACTACCAGTCGCATCTTCCCCTCCCTTCCCCTGTCAGCATTCCGAAGGGATTGTTCCCTCCGCGACACCCTGGTCCACTCCTCCATTACCCCCACCACCTCGTCCCCGTCCCATGGCACCTTCCCCTGCAATCGCAGGAGGTGTAATACCTGCCCATTTACCTCCACTCTCCTCACTATCCCAGGCCCCAAACACTCCTTTCAGGTGAAGCAGCGATTTACTTGTACTTCTTTCAATGTAGTATATTGTATTCGCTGCTCACAGTGTGGTCTCCCCTACATTGGGGAGACCAAGCGCAGACTGGGTGACCGCTTTGCGGAACATCTCCGCTCAGTCCGCAAGCAGGACCCTGAGCTTCCGGTTGCTTGCCATTTCAACACTCCCCCCTGCTCTCATGCTCATCTCTGTCCTGGGATTGCTGCAGTGTTCCAGTGAACATCAACGCAAGCTCGAGGAACAGCATCTCATCTATCGATTAGGCACACTACAGCCTGCCGGACTGAACATTGAGTTCAATAATTTCAGAGCATGACAGCCCCCCATTTTACTTCCATTTTTAGTTATTTTTTTCTTCCTTTTTTTTTCCATTCTTTTTTACATTTTTTACAATCTTTTTTTTGCATTTACTTCATTTCATCTTAGTTTGTTCAGTTTGCTTACCCACTGTTTTTTTTCAGGTTTGCACTTGCTGCTGTTCAATATTCAGTGTATTAACAGCTAATCTGTACTAATGCTTTGTCTTTCAACACACCATTAACATATTGTTTGCCTTTGCTCCGTGACCTTTTGGTCAGCTATGTGGCCTGGTCCAATCTAGACCTCCTTTGTTATCTCTTGCCCCACCCCCACCTCACTTGCTTATAACCTGTGACTTTTCTAATAGTTGTCAGTTCCGATGAAGGGTCACTGATCTGAAACGTTAATTCTGCTTCTCTTTCCACAGATGCTGCCAGACCTGCTGAGTGGTTCCAGCATTTCTTGTTTTTACTACACCCTCCCTAGTTGGATCCTCTACGTATTGAGCTAAAATGTTCTCCTGTATACATTTTAAGAACTCCATCTAAGCCCTTAACATGATGACTATCCCAATTAATGTTGGGAAAGTTGAAATCACCTAATATAATTACCCTATTATTCTTTTTACACACCTCTGCGAATTGTGCACATATTTGCTCCTCAATTTACCGCTGACTATCTGGGGGTCTATAATAAACACCCAGCAAAGTGGCTATCCCTTTTTTATTCCTAAACTTTACCCATAAAGCTTCATTTGATGCCCCCTCCAAGTTATCATCTCTCCTTACTGCAGTAACTGACTCCTTAACTGATACTGCAATGCCCCTCCTCTTTTACCCCCTCCTCTGTCTCGCCTGTAGATTCTATATCCCGGGATACTGAGCTGCCAATCCTGCCCCTCCCTCAACCATATCTCCGTGATGGCTACTATATCACAATTCCACGTGCCAATCCTTGCCCTTAACTCATCCGTTTTACCTGTAATACTCCTGGCATTAAAGTAGAGGCCATCCATCCTGGTCTTACTCCCTTGAAACTTACTTCCGCTGTATTCCCTCTGACTTGTTTGCTTTCCTGTGTTTAGTTGTGTCCCTATTCTGCTAGGAGTCTGCATCCCCTCCCCCTGCCAAATTAGTTTAAACTCCTCCCAAAAGCACTAGCAAATCTGCCAGTAAGGATGTTAATCCCCCTCTGGTTCAGATGTAGACCGTCCCGCTTGTACAGGTCCCACCTTCCCCAGAAACGGTCCCAGTGGTCCAGGAATCTAAAACCCTCCCTCCTGCACCAACTCTTAAGCCACACATTCATCTGTGCTATTCTCCTATTTCTATACTCGCTAGCACGTGGCACTGGGAGTAATCCAGAGATTACAATCCGAGAGGTTCTGCTTTTTAGTCTGCTGCCTAACTCCCTGAATTCTTGATGAAGGACCTCATCCCTCTTTCTACCTATGTCATTGGTACCAACATGTACCATGATCTCTGCCTTATCACCCTCCCCCTTCAGCATGCCCTGCAGCCGTTCAGTGACATCCCGGACCCTGGCACCAGGGAGACAACACATCATCCTGGAGTCACGTTGACGGCCACAGTAGCGCCTGTCTGTTCCCCTGACTATAGAATCCCCTCTTACTATTGCTCTTCCTCTCTTTCCCCCTTCCTGTGCAGACAGGCTGCTTGTGGTGCCAGAAGCTTGGCTCTGTCCGCACTCCCGGGAGGAACCAGCCTCATGAGCCTCCAAAATGGAATACCGATTTGCATGCAGGACCCCAGGGGACTCCTGAACTACCTGCCTGATTCTCTTGGACTGCCTGGTGGTCACCCATTCCCTTCCTTCTTCAAGTCCCTTCAGCTGCGGTGTGACCACCTCTCTATACGTGCTATCCATGATGCTCTCAGACTCGCGGATGCGCTACAGTGTTTCCAGCCACCATTCCAGCTCTGAAACCTGAGCTTCCAGGAGCTGCAGCTGGACACACTTCCTGCACACATGCTGGTCCAGGGACTGGAATTGTTCCCGGATTCCCACATGCAGCAAGAGGAGCAAACCACGGCTTTCAGCCCTTTAAATTTAAAACTTTAGGAGACTACTATAGTAAAAAATAAATCAACTAAGTCTTGCTAAAACAATGACTTACAATTCAATCCAGCTTGAAAAATACCCACCAGGACATACTCACCAGTCAGCTGTGCTCTGTGGAAACTCTCGGCTCCCCTCATGCTCTTTGAGGACAGGTAGGAAATGAAAGGAGCTCCTCACTCCCTTCTCACTAAACACCCTCAGTCACAAAACTCCCACTTTAGCACTCTAATGCAACCCAAGTCAGCACTGTAAGATGGCCCACTTTTATACTGTCTGACTCTAGCTCCTGAAAACTGGTTTAAGCCAATTATCTAATTAACAAGGTGCAGCTGCAAGCAGAGCCTGAGTGAACTCTGTTTAAAGCTGGTTTAAAACTCACCTTCTCCAACCCAAACAGCAACTGTTAAGTTAATTTGCTAAATAAAAGAAAGACTAGACTTTAGATAAAACTAACCCTTAATTACCCTCAGTCACAAAATTCTCACTTTAGCACTCTAATGGTTGAGCATAGGACGCTGACCTGAGAAACTCCTGCAGCGAGGTCCTGAAACTGAGATGATTGGCCTCCAACAGCCACATCCATCTTCTTTTGTGCTGGGTATGATTCCAGTCAGTGGAGAGCTCCCCCTCTGCACCCCCTCTGTCACCCACAGCCCAACCCCCCACCCCACCCCCGCCAGCCTGACTTCAATGTAACTAGGGTTCCTTGATGCAACACTTGGTCAAATGCTGCCTTGATGTCAAGGGCAGTCACTCTCACCTCACTTCTGGAATTCAGCTCTTCTATCCATGTTTGGACCAAGGCTGTAATATGATCTGGAGCTGAGTGGAACATAGGACATTCAGCCCATCGAGCCTGCCCCACCATTCATCCACTTGCCTTTTTCCCACACTATCCTCATATCCCTTTATGTCATTGATATTTAGAAATCTGTCAATCTCTGCTTTAAATGTACTCAATGACTGAGCTTCCACAGCCCTCTGGGGTACAGAATTCCAAAGATTCACAACCCTCTGAGTGAAGAAATTTTTCCTCATCTCTGCCGTAAGTGGCTTCCCCCTTATTTTGAAATTGTGTCCCCTGTTCTAGACTCCCCAAACAGGGGAAACATCTTAGCTGCATCTACCCTGTCTATCCCTTTAAGTATTTTGTAGGTTTCATTGAGATCACCTCTCATTCTTTGAAATTCTAGAGAAGACAGGCCTGGTTTCCCCAATCTCTCTTCATAGGACAGTCCTGCCATCCATGTCTGGTGAACCTTTGTTGCACTCTCTCAATGACAATAATAGCCTTCCTAAGGTAAGGGGACCGAAACTGCACACAGTACTCCAGGTGCAGTCTAACCAAGGTTCTATATAATTGAAGCAAGACTTCACTACTCCTGTACTCAAATCCTCTTGCGATAAAGGATAACATACCATTAGCCTTCACCTTTTCGTTGTGCAGCTTTTCCAGGAGCACAGGCATTGCGAGCGAGGAGTGAACAGCTGGGAAGTCAATTTCATCGGGAGTTTCGGTGGAGCAGGGACTGCTGGGTAAGTAGAAACCTATATATTTGGGCTGTTTCTGAACCCGAGACACTACTCATGTAGTGTCTCCCACCCGCCCTCCTCCTCTTACCAAAAAAAAGGACTCGGTTGTGTGTAGGTAAGGTAAGGCTTTTTCTATTTCTCTTCTTGTTTTATCGTGTGATTGGTTAAAAACTTGGGAATTTAGAATAGTGGGAATGGAGGTTAAGGCAGTTGAATGTTCCTCCTGCAGAATGTGGGAGGTAAGGGTCGCCAAGGGTGTCCCTGCTGACTGCATCTGCGGGAAGTGCACCCAGCTCCAGCTCCTCGAGGACCGCGTTAGGGAACTGGAGCTGGAGGAACTTCGGATCATTCGGGAGGCGGAGGGGATTATTGAGAAGAGTTATCGGGAGGCAGTCACACCTCAGGTAAAAGAAGAAGATAGATGGGTTACCGTCAGGGGAAGGAGAGGGAACCAGCAGGCAGTGCAGGGATCCCCTCTGGCCGTTTCCCTCAACAACAGGTATACCGTTTTGGATACTGTTGGGGGAGACGACTTACCAGGGGTAGGCAATGGGATACAGGTCTCTGGCGCAGAGTCTGTCCCTGTTGCTCAGAAGGGAAGGGGTAAGATGAGCAGAGCATTAGTCATTGGGGACTCCATAGTTAGGGGAACAGATAGGAGGTTTTGTGGGAATGAGAGAGACTCACGGTTGGTGTGTTGCCTCCCAGGTGCCAGGGTACGTGATGTCTCGGATCGTGTTTTTGGGATCCTCAAGGGGGAGGGGGAGCAGCCCCAAGTCGTGGTACACATAGGCACCAACGACATAGGTAGGAAGACAGATGTGGATTTAAGGCAGAAATTCAGGGAGCTAGGGTGGAAGCTTAGAGCGAGAACAAACAGAGTTGTTATCTCTGGGTTGTTGCCCGTGCCACGTGCTAGCGAAGTGAGGAATAGGGAGAGAGAGGAGTTGAACACGTGGCTGCAGGGATGGTGTAGGAGGGAGGGTTTTGGTTTCCTGGATAATTGGGGCTCTTTCTGGGGTAGGTGGGACCTCTACAAACAGGATGGTCTTCACCTGAACCAGAGGGGTACCAATATCCTGGGGGGGAGATTTGCTAGTGCTCTTCGGGGGGGTTTAAACTAATTCAGCAGGGGGATGGGAACCTAAATTGTAGTTCCAGTGTGCAGGATGTTGAGAGTAGTGAGGGCAGAGATAAGGTTATAAGGACACAAGAGGGCACTGGCAAGCAAGAGCTTGGTTTAAAATGTGTCTACTTCAACGCCAGGAGCATCCGGAATAAGGTGGGTGAGCTTGCAGCATGGGTTGGTACCTGGGATCTCGATGTTGTGGCCATTTCAGAGACATGGGTAGAGCAGGGACAGGAATGGATGTTGCGGGTTCCGGGATTTAGATGTTTCACTAAGAACAGAGAAGAGGGTAAAAGAGGGGGGGGTGTGGCATTGTTAATCAAGGAAAGTATTACAGCGGCAGAAAGGACGTTTGTGGACTCGTCTACTGAGGTAGTATGGGCCGAGGTTAGAAACAGGAGAGGAGAGGTCACCCTGTTGGGAGTTTTCTATAGACCTCCAAATAGTTCCAGAGATGTAGAGGAAAGGATAGCAAAGATGATTCTTGACAGGAGCGAGAGTAACAGGGTAGTGGTTATGGGGGACTTTAACTTTCCAAATATTGACTGGAAATACTATAGTTCGAGTACTTTAGATGGGTCTGTTTTTGTCCAGTGTGTGCAGGAGGGTTTTCTGACACAGTATGTAGACAGGCCAACCAGGGGCGATGCCACATTGGATTTGGTACTGGGTAATGAACCCGGCCAGGTGTTAGATTTAGAAGTTGGTGAGCACTTTGGTGATAGTGATCACAATTCAGTTAGGTTTACCTTAGCGATGGGCAGGGACAGGCATATACAGCAGGGCAAGAATTATAGCTGGGGGAAAGGAAATTATGATGCGATTAGGCAAGATTTAGGATGCGTAGGATGGGGAAGGAAACTGCAGGGGATGGGCACAATCGAAATGTGGAGCTTATTCAAGGAGCAGCTACTGCGTGTCCTTGATAAGTATGTACCTGTCAGGCAGGGAGGAAGTTGTCGAGCGAGGGAGCCGTGGTTTACTAAAGAAGTTGAAGAGCTTGTCAAGAGGAAGAAGAAGGCTTATGTTAGGATGAGACGTGAAGGCTCAGTTAGGGCGCTTGAGAGTTACAAGCTAGCCAGGAAGGATCTAAAGGGAGAGATAAGAAGAGCAAGGAGAGGACATGAGAAGTCATTGGCGGATAGGATCAAAGAAAACCCTAAGACTTTCTATAGGTATATCAGGAATAAAAGAATGACTAGAGTTAGGTTAGGGCCAATCAAGGATAGTAGTGGGAAGTTGTGTGTGGAATCGGACGAGATAGGGGAAGTGTTAAATGAATATTTTTCGTCAGTATTTACAGTGGAGAAAGACAATGTTGTCGAGGAGAATACTGAGATACAGACTACTAGGCTAGATGGGATTGAGGTTCACAAGGAGGAGGTGTTAGCAATTTTGGAAAGTGTGAAAATAGATAAGTCCCCTGGGCCAGATGGGATTTATCCTAGGATTCTCTGGGAAGCCAGGGAGGAGATTGCAGAGCCTTTGACCTTGATTTTTATGTCGTCATTGTTCACAGGAATAGTGCCGGAAGACTGGAAGATAGCAAATGTTGTCCCCTTGTTCAAGAAGGGGAGTAGAGACAGCCCTGGTAATTATAGACCTGTGAGCCTTACTTCGGTTGTGGGTAAAATGTTGGAAAAGGTTATAAGAGACAGGATTTATAATCATCTTGAAAAGAATAAGTTCATTAGAGATAGTCAGCACGGTTTTGTGAAGGGTAGGTCGTGCCTCACAAACCTTATTGAGTTTTTTGACAAGGTGACCAAACAGGTGGATGAGGGTAAAGCAGTGGATGTGGTGTATATGGATTTCAGTAAGGCGTTTGATAAAGTTCCCCACGGTAGGCTATTGCAGAAAATACAGAAGTATGGGATTGAAGGTGAATTAGTGCTTTGGATCAGAAATTGGCTAGCTGAAAGAAGACAGAGGGTGGTGGTTGATGGTAAATGTTCATCCTGGAGTATAGTTTCTAGTGGTGTACTGCAAGGATCTGTTTTGGGGCCACTGCTGTTTGTCATTTTTATAAATGCCCTGGATGAGGGTGTAGAAGGGTGGGTTAGTAAATTTGCGGATGACACGAAGGTCGGTGGAGGTGTGGATAGTGCCGAAGGATGTTGTAGGTTACAGAGGGACATAGACAGGCTGCAGAGCTGGGCTGAGAGATGGCAAATGGAGTTTAATGCGGAAAAGTGTGAGGTGATTCACTTCGGAAAGAGTAACAGGATTGCAGAATACTGGACTAATGGGAAGATTCTTGGTAGTGTAGATGAGCAGAGAGATCTTGGTGTCCAGGTACATAAATCCCTGAAAGTTGCCACCCAGGTTAATAGAGCTGTTAAGAAGGCATATGGTGTGTTAGCTTTTATTAGTAGGGGGATCGAGTTTAGGAGCCACGAGGTCATGCTGCAGCTGTACAGAACTCTGGTGCGGCCGCACCTGGAGTATTGCGTGCAGTTCTGGTCACCACATTATAGGAAGGATGTGGAAGCTTTGGAAAAGGTGCAGAGGGGATTTACTAGGCTGTTGCCTGGTATGGAGGGAAGGTCTTACGAGGAAAGGCTGAGGGACTTGAAGTTGTTTTCGTTAGAGAGAAGGAGGAGAAGAGGTGACTTAATAGAGACATATAAGATAATCAGAGGGCTGGACAGGGTGGATAGTGAGAGCCTTTTTCCTCGGATGGTGATGGCAAACACGAGGGGACATAGCTTTAAGTTGAGGGGTGATAGATATAGGACAGATGTCAGAGGTAGTTTCTTTACACAGAGAGTAGTAGGGGCGTGGAACGCCCTGCCTGCAACAGTAGTAGACTCGCCAACTTTAAGGGCATTTAAGTGGTCATTGGATAGACATATGGATGAAAATGGAATAGTGTAGGTCAGATGGTTTCACAGGTCGGCGCAACATCGAGGGCTGAAGGGCCTGTACTGCGCTGTAATGTTCTATGTTCTATGTTCTAATTGCTTGCTGCACCTGCATGTTAGCTTTCAGTGACTTATTGACAAGGACAAACCAGGTCTCTTTGTACATCTACACTTTCTAATCTCTTACCATTTAAGAAATACTCTGCACATCTATTCCTCCTACCAAAGGGATAATCTCACATTTTTCCACATTATATTCCATCTGCCACGTTCTTGCCCACTCAGTAAGTCTGTCCAAATCCCCTTGAAGCTGTTTATCATATTCCTCACAACACACATTCCCACCTAGTTTTGTGTCATCCATGAACCTAGAAATACTACATTTGGTCCCCACATCCAAATTATTGATATATATTGTGAATAGCTGGGGCCCAAATACTGATCCCTGTGGTACCCGACTAGTTACAGCCTGCCAATGCGAGAAAAACCCGTTTATTCCTCCTCTCTGCTTTCTGCCTGTTAACCAGTCCTTAATCCATGCCAGTGTATTACCTTCTATCCCACATGCTTTAATTTTGCTAACCAACCTCCTGTGGGGGATTTTATCAAAAACCTTCTGAAAATCCAAGTATACCATGTCCACTGACTACCCTTTATCAATTCTGTTAGTAACATCCTCAAAAACTCCAACAGCTTCGTCAAACATGATTTTCCATTCATAAATCCATGTTGACTATGCCCAATCTGATCATTATTATCCATTAGAATAGATTCTAGCATTTTCCCAATGGCTGATATAAGGCTAACAGGTCTGTAATTCCCTGTTTTCTCTCTCCTTCCCTTCTTAAATAGTGGGGTGACATTTGCTACCTTTCAATCTTCAGGAACCGCTCCAGAATCTCTAGAATTTTGGAAGATGATTACCAATGCATCCACTATCTCCATAGCTACCTCTTTTAATACTCTGGGATGTAGAATATCAGCTCCTGGGGACTTATCAACCTTCAACCCCATTAATTTCTCCAAAACAACCTTCTTAGTAATCTTGAGCATTGCTGAAAATAGAGACATGTTGTCGAAGCTTTTCATTTTGCACTCATCAGGACAATAGGCTAAAATAACCAATGTAAGGGAAAACAACAACTTATACTGCATGAGAAGAGAGTGCTGATTGGTTAGCAAGTGAATTCTGATTGGTAGAGGTGTTGCCATGGCAAATGCACCAGTTTATGGTGACTGACAGTTAACTGCCAAGCCAGGCAGCCTGACTCTGATTGGTCAAGGCATTGCCCTGGGGAATGAACCAGTGAATGGCTGTTACTTATTTTTTTCAGCTGGAACAGGTGCAATGTTTCTACATATTCTTTCTGTCTGCAAAGAACAGGGCCCTGTGTATTAATATATGTAGCTTCCAGTATGTGCAAATGTGCCGCACTGCAAGCCCAAATTAAATTGGTTGTCAGCGTAATTCAGCACACTTTGGATTATTTAGCAAATGTTGTCCAATTGTGGAATCACATCTAACGTTGGACACTGTGTTTTGAGTTTTGCAAGCACGGGCTGGTTGGGTATGGCCCGTACCTTGCCCGTTGCGAACAGCAGAAGGGACATGTTGATACGATTCGCCTGTCTTTGGGACGTACGGCCTATATACCTAGCATCACACTGGCATTGAAATTCATATATCACATTACTCATTGATAGGCAGAACGTCTTTTTGGCTGGACGGCAGCATCTTGTTAGTGGCAAACACCACACGTGTTGCTATTACATAGTAGCAGCGTGAAACAGCTAGCTTTACCAGCTGCTCAAATTTTTGCGACACATTAACCTTACGGGGTAATTTGAGGTAGACTGGGCACTTTTCATGGCCGAAAATGACGGCCTTAGGCCCGTTCATACGTTTGCGTGATATACAGCGAGAAATGATCTGATCAGGGTAGCCATTGTCATGCAGGATGTCTTTGATTCATCCTATTTCAGCATCATGCTTGCATGGTGAACAAATGGCTCTGGCCCTATTTATGAGGTTGCCAATACGGCCAATTTTATAGCGCGTGGAACTGTAAGAATCCCAACATGTGTATTTTGACCAATGAAGGCAGGTTAGTGGTAGACTGTGGTAAAGAACCCCTTAACAGATTTTTCAACTAGTACGTCAAGGAAAGACAACTCATTTGACTGCTCCTTTTCAAAGGTGAATTTGAGTGCAGGATGGAGCCCATTAAGACGTGCAAGGAAATTATTGCATGCACCTGCGGATTCAAATATAGCAAACGTGTCAGGCAGGGAGGAAGTTGTCGAGCGAGGGAGCCGTGGTTTACTCAAGAAGTTGAAGCGCTTGTCAAGAGGAAGAGGGCGGCTTATGTTAGGATGAGACGTGAAGGCTCAGTTCGGGCGCTTGAGAGTTACAAGCTAGCCAGGAAGGATCTAAAGGGAGGGCTAAGAAGAGCAAGGAGAGGACACGAGAAGTCATTGGCGGATAGGATCTAAGAAAACCCTAAGGCTTTCTATAGGTATTATCAGGAATGATAAGAGTTAGAACAGGGCCAATCAAGGATAGTAGTGGGAAGTTGTGTGCGGAATCAGAGGAGATAGGGGAAGCGTTAAATGAATATTTTTCGTCAGTATTTACAGTAGAAAAAGAAAATGTTGCCGAGGAGATTACTGAGATACAGCCTACTAGGCTAGATGGGATTGAGATTCACAAGGAGGAGGTGTTAGCAATTTTGGAAAGAGTGAAAATAGATAAGTCCCCTGGGCCAGATGGGATTTATCCTAGGATTCTCTGGGAAGCCAGGGAGGAGATTGCAGAGCCGTTGTTGTTGATCTTTATGTCGTCATTGTCGACAGGAGTAGTGCCAGAGGACTGGAGGATAGCAAATGTTGTCCCCTTGTTCAAGAAGGGGAGTAGAGACAGCCCTGGTAATTATAGACCTGTGAGCCTTACTTCGGTTGTGGGTAAAATGTTGGAAAAGGTTATAAGAGACAGGATTTATAATCATCTTGAAAAGAATAAGTTCATTTGCGATAGTCAGCACGGTTTTGTGAAAGGTAGGTCGTGCCTCACAAACCTTATTGAGTTTTTCGAGAAGGTGACCAAACAGGTGGATGAGGGTAAAGCCGTGGATGTGGTGTATATGGATTTCAGTAAGGCGTTTGATAAGGTTCCCCACGGTAGGCTATTGCAGAAAATACGGAAGTATGGGGTTGAAGGTGATTTAGAGCTTTGGATCAGAAATTGGCTAGCTGAAAGAAGACAGAGGGTGGTGGTTGATGGCAAATGTTCATCCTGGAGTTTAGTTACTAGTGGTGTACCGCAAGGTTCTGTTTTGGGGCCACTGCTGTTTGTCATTTTTATAAACGACCTGGATGAGGGTGTAGAAGGGTGGGTTAGTAAATTTGCGGATGACACGAAGGTCGGTGGAGTTGTGGATAGTGTCGAAGGGTGTTGTAGGGTACAGAGGGACATAGATAGGCTGCAGAGCTGGGCTGAGAGATGGCAAATGGAGTTTAATGCGGAGAAGTGTGAGGTGATTCACTTTGGAAGGAGTAACAGGAATGCAGAGTACTGGGCTAATGGGAAGATTCTTGGTAGTGTAGATGAGCAGAGAGATCTTGGTATCCAGGTAAATCCCTGAAAGTTGCTACCCAGGTTAATAGGGCTGTTAAGAAGGCATATGGTGTGTTAGCTTTTATTAGTAGGGGGATCGAGTTTCGGAGCCACGAGGTCATGATGCAGCTGTACAAAACTCTGGTGAGGCCGCACCTTGAGTATTGCGTGCATTCTGGTCACCGCATTATAGGAAGGATGTGCAAGCTTTGGAAAGGGTGCAGAGGAGATTTACTAGGATGTTGCCTGGTATGGAAGGAAGGTCTTACGAGGAAAGGCTGAGGGACTTGGGGTTGTTTTCGTTAGAGAGAAGGAGGAGGAGAGGTGACTTAATAGAGACATACAAGATAATCAGAGGGTTAGATAGGGTGGATAGTGAGAGTCTTTTTCCTCGGATGAGGATGGCAAACACGAGGGGACATAGCTCTAAGTTGAGGGGTGAAAGATATAGGACAGATGTCAGAGGTAGTTTCTTTACGCAGAGAGTAGTAGGGGCGTGGAACGCCCTGCCTGCAACAGTAGTAGACTCGCCAACTTTAAGGGCATTTAAGTGGTCATTGGATAGACATATGGATGTA
Organism: Heterodontus francisci; assembly: GCF_036365525.1. NCBI lineage: Eukaryota > Metazoa > Chordata > Chondrichthyes > Heterodontiformes > Heterodontidae > Heterodontus > Heterodontus francisci. The sequence goes on along the minus strand of NC_090371.1, from coordinate 73,763,804 downwards.
AATGGAATAGTGTAGGTCAGATGATCGGCGCAACATCGAGGGCCGAAGGGCCTGTACTGCGCTGTAATATTCTAATTCTAATTCTAAAAAAAATCAGTACACATCAGTAAATCTGACAAAGGGATGGGAATAGTCATCCTTAACAAGCGTGACTATATCAACAAATGCATGCCATTCTTAATGACGGGTCCAAATTCGTATCCATTGGACCTGCCGTTCAACATGACTAGCTGCCGGGTGATATATATGACAGGGTTCGTCCTCACGACTCTGCTGCGTCCGCGTATGTATGGGCTGTCCAAGACACACAAATGTGATGTCCCTCTCCACCCTATCTTATCTGTGACCGGTTCTGCACAACTTGAATTGGCCAAATGGTTGGGCAAATTGTTACAACCAGTTTTGAGCAAGTTCTCCACATACAGTGTGAAGGATTCCTTCACATTTGCGAAGACCATGCAGGACATGCATATCGATAGCAATTCCATGCCCATGTGCTCATGTGACATTGCTAGCCTATTCTCTAATGTACCACTTAAGGAAGCCATAGATATTTGCGCTGCAGCACTATATCATGGAGATGTAGACCCACCACCACTGCGTGAATCAGTATTCACTGAACTTATGAACTCAGAAACTCACGCAGTTCAGTTTTTAACAACACCATGTATGCCCAAATAGATGGTGAAGCCATGGGATCCCCTCTAGGCCCAGCTCTCGCAAACATCTTCGTTGGGTTCCATGAGAAATGTGTTTTTGATGGAATGACACCTAACCTACCTATTGCATATTTCTCATATGTAGATGATACTTTAGCTATATTTGAATCCGCAGCTGCATGCACTTATTTCCTTACACATCTTAATGGGCTCCATCCTGTGCTCAAATTCACCTTTGAAATGAAGCAGTCAAATGAGCTCCCTTTCCTTGACCTACTAGTTGAGAAATCTGTTAAGGGGTTCTTTACCATGGTCTACCACAAACCTGCCTTCACTGGTCAATACATGCTTTGGGATTACATAGAAAATAGGAGCAGGAGTAGACCATTCAGCCCTTCGGGCCTGCTCCGCCATTCAAAAAAGATCATGGCTGATTGTCTAATTCAATACCCTGCTCCCGCTTTCTCCCCATATCCGTTGATCCCTTTGGTATTAAGAAATATATCTATCTCCTTCTTGAATATATTTCATGACTTGGCATCCACCGGATCCTGCGGAAGAGAATTCCACAGGTTCACCACTTTCCGAGTGAAGAAATTTCTCCTCATCTCGGTTCTAAATGGCATATCCCGTATCCTGAGACTGTGACCCCTGGTTCTGGACATCCCAGACATCGAGAACATCCTTCCTGCATCTAGCCTGTCTAGTCCTGTTAGAATTTTATAGGTTTCTATGAGATCCCATCTCATTCTTCTAAACTCTAGTGAATATAGACCTAGTTAACCCAATCTCTCCTCATACGTCAATCCTGCCATCACAGGAATCAGCCCAGTAAATCTTCTTTGCACTCCCTCCATGGCAAGAACATCCTTCCTCAGATAAGGAGACCAAAACTGCACACAATACTCCAGATGTGGTCTCACCAAGGCCCTGTATAACTGCAGTAAGACATCCTTGCTCCTGTACTCAAATCCTCTTGCAATGAACGCCAACATACCATTCGCCTTCCTAACTGCTTGCTACACCTGAATGCTTGCTTTCAGCGACTGGTATACAAGGACACCCGGGTCTCGATGCACCTCCCCCTTTCCCAATCTATCGCCATTCAGATAAGCCGCCTTTCTGTTTTACAACCAAAGTGGATAACCTCACATTTATTCACATTATACTGCATCTGCCATGCATTTGCCCACTCACCCAACTTATCCAAATCACATTGCAGCCTCTTTGCATCCTCCTCACCGCCCACATTCCCACCACGCACCACCCACCCCCCCAGCTTTGTGTCATCTGCAAACTTGGAAATGTTACATTTAGTTCCCTCACCCAAGTCATTTATATATATATTGTGAATAGCTGGCCCCAAGCACTGATCCCTGCGGTACCCCACTAGTCACTGCCTGCCACCTGGTAAAAGACCCGTTTATTCCTACTCTGTGTTTCCGGTCTGTCAACCAATTCTCAATCCATGCCAGTATATTACCCCCAATCCCATGTGCTTTAATTTTGCACACTAACCTCTTATGTGGGACCTTATCAAAAGCCTTCTGAAAATCCAAATACACCACATCTACTGGTTCTCCCTTATCTATTCTACTAGTTACAACCTCAAAAAACTCCAGTAGATTTGTTAAGCATTATTTCCCTTTCGTAAACCCATGCTGACTTTGTCCAATCCCGTTTATGCTTTCCAGGTGTCCTGCTATCACATCCTTTATAATAGACTCTAGCATTTTCCCCACTATTGATGTAAGGCTAATTGGTCTGTAATTCCCTGTTTTTTCTCTCCCTCCTTTTTTTAAATAGTGGGGTTCCATTTGCCACCCTCCAATCTATAGGAACTGCTCCAGAGTCTATAAATCATAGAGTCATAGTGTTAGTATGCACAGGAGGCCATTTGGCCCATCGGGTCCATGCTAGCACTCTGTACAGCAATCCAGTCAGTCCCATTCCCCCATTCTATTCCCATAGCCCTGCATCTTATAATTACACTACTGTTTCTTCCTCCTCCCTTTCTCTAGGTCTACTAGAGGAAGCCAACCTAATCACCAGTAACAATTCACAGCACACACTTTCACTCACTTGATTGGTTGGATTTTCCCTCCAGTTGTCGGGCAGGACTTTGAGTGCAACACCAACACATTTTCCAGAGTTGGAAATTATTGTCTATGCAAGACAGACTCCCAGTGGGAGTTCAGCCACCAAAAGAGAGCCTAGCAGGATTACAGTGATGCTACTACAGAAACCGATGCTGACAAAAGTAATTGAGTGCAGGCTGGAATGGAGAGAGAGGCTTTAACTTGGCCATCTCCCTCTATTCACAGGAACAGATGGTGGTGATTCCAGCAAGGACCATTTTGTGTGGGATAGCACACAAAATCCAGCTTAATCTCTCCCAATCACCAGCTCAGATACATCAACTCAAGGGGGATATAGATTGTGGCAGAGATGTGAGTGCATTTGATGAGACACAAAACATGATACAGCAGGGACAGATTGTAGTGGCAGAGGAACAGCAGCATCAACACAACTTACATAGCGCCTTTAATGTAATAAAACATTCCAAGGCACTTCACATGAGCATTTTAAAGCAAAATTAGACATGCAGCCACACAAGGAGATATTAGGGCAGGTGGCCGAAAGCTTGGTCAAAGACATGGGTTTTAACGAACGTCTTAAAGGAAGAAAGAGGTGTGGAGAGTCTGAGAGGTGTAGGGGGGGGGATTTCCAAGCTTAGAATGCTAGACTTCTGAAGGCACAGCCACCAATGGTGGATGAATTAAAATCAGGGATGCACAAGAGGGCTGAATTAGATGAGTGCTGATATCTCAAAGGGTTGTGGGGTTGGAGGAGGTTACAGAGATAGGGATGATCGAGACTATGAAGAGATTTGAAAACATGGATGAACATTTTAAAATCAGAACGTACTTTTCTTTGTTCTTTGTTCTTTGGACCGGGAACCAGTGTAGGTCAGTGAGCACAGGGGTTATAAGTCAATGGGACTTGGTGCAAGTATGTTTTGGATGACCTCAAGTTTACGGAGGGTAAAATGTGGGAGACTAGTCAGGAGTGCGTTGGAATAGTCAAGTCCAGAGGTAACAAAGGCATGAATGAGGGTTTCAGCATCAGGGTGACATCGTGGTAATGTCACTGAACTAGTAATCCAGAGTGTCAGGCTAATGCCCTGGGGACACGGGTTTGAATCCCACCACTCTCTCGACCTTGGTGGAATTGAATTCCAACTAATAAATAAAAACTGGGATTCAAAGCTAGTCTCAGTAATGGGGCCATGAAATTATCATTGATTGTCGTAAAAACCCACATGGTTCACTAAAGCCCTTTAGGGGAGGAAATCTGCTATCCTTACCTGGTCTGGCCTACATGTGATCCCACAGCAATGTGGCTGACTCTTAACTGCCCTTTGAATAGGCCTAGCAAGCCACTCAGTTGTCAAGGACAATTAGGGATGGGTAACAAATGTTGGCCTTGCCAGCAATGCCCACATCCTATGAAAGAATTTAAAAAAAGATAAGTTGAGGCAGGGATGGAGTTGGGTGATGTTACAGAGGTGGAAATAGGCAGTCTTAGTAATAACACAGAAATATGATCAAAAGCTCATCTCAGGGTCAAGTATGACACCAAGTTTGCAAACAGTCTGGTTTAGTATCAGACAGTTGCCAGGGAGAGGGATGAGTCGGAAACGAGAGAACAGAGTTTGGAGCGGAAACCAAAGCCAATGGCTTCAGTCTTCCCAATATTTAATTGGAGGAAATTTCTGTTCATCCAGTACTGGATATTTAGCAACAACAGAGGAGTCAAGAGAGGTGGTGATGAGGTAGATCTGGGTGTTTTCAGTGTACATGTGCAAACTAACACTGTGCTTTCAGATGATGTCACCGAGGGGCAGCATGTAGATGAGAAATAGGAGGGGGCCAAGGATAGATCCTGGCAGGCACCTGTGGTAACGGTGCAGGAAGGGAAGCCATTGCAAGTGATACTCTCGCTATGATTATATAGATAAAAATTGAACCAGACGAGTGCAGTCCCACCCAGCTGGATGACAGTGGAGAGGCGTTGGAGAAAGATGGTGTGGTCAACCATGTCAAAGAGATGACAAGAAGGACAAGGAGTGTTAGTTTATATTTGTCATAGTCAAATATGATGTCATATGTGACTTTGACAACCTGATTGGAGGGTTTCAACCATGGAGTTCTGGGAAAGATGGGTACAGATTTATGAGGCAACAACATATTCAAGGATTTTGGACAAATAAGGGAGGATGGAGATCGGGCAGTGTTTGCAAGAATGTCTGGGGTCAAGGGTTAGTTTTTTTTGAGGAGCTGGATGATGACAGATTTCAAGGAGAAAGGGGCAGTATCTGAAGAGAGACAACCGTTAATGATATCAACCAGCATGGGAATCAGCGGGGGAAGCTTCGTGATCAGCACTTTAGTTGGAATAGGGTCAAGGGAGCAGGAGGTGGATCACATGGACAAGATGAGCTTGGAGAGGCCATGAAGGGAATCAGGAAAAATTATGGAAAGATGTGAGTTCAGGGCTAGGATGGGAGGATCTTTAGAGGAAGTTTGGCTTGGTGGGTTAGAGGGAGGGAGGGAAGCAGCAGAGGCAGCTGATCAGATTGCCTCAATCTTAGTGACAAAGAGGTCCATGTTCTCCTCGCATTTATTATTGGAGGAGACAGTGGAGAGGTTAAGGATACAGCAACTTTAAGAAAACAGCAGGAACCTGTTGTCTGGAACTTGCTCCACCTGTCACTTCTCAGTTGATGAACTCAGGGATTTAGATCACAAGATCAGCCTTCAAAAGTAGGATACTTAAAATATCAGGCATTGGGTGCAGTTGTTGGAAACCTAGTCGAGTAACATGCTGCACATGACAACATGTGTAGAGGGGTTCACTGGCTGAATGTTTGCTGCCTTCTCTGATGATCTTGCAACATTGTAGTTCCTCATGGAGCATGCGACAGCTCCAAGGACATCTGCAGCATAGCCATCCACAGCAGTGAGATTCAGACCAGTTATTGATTCCCCCAAGAGTATTCAGACTGCTTCCATAGAGGCCAGGAGTTCCAAGGTAGAAGAGACTATCTGTTCTGGCTTTGACAGGTGTGGTCAATGGAACCGTTAGCTGTCATGCTGATTTGTGGCTATGCTGAAGCAGTGCCCAGCAGCAGAAGCATGGTTGGAATGGTACAGATGATACTTTCTCTCAGGACAGCTGACCCACCCACCACCACCCCCCACACAACCCCATCACAGCCAGCTCTTTATATTGACTGCATGTCAGAAAGTTTACAGGCCCAGGATACCTATGCATTTGTATAATATTGTAGCAGGTCCACCTTAGGACTCTGACAGGAGGCAAGGCCACCTCGATCCCAAGAGGCTTTTGGGCACATACAACTGCCAGCCACTTTGCATATTCCTGTTTCTCACTTATTGGGTTTCGCAGCGGGTCGGTGGGGGGGAGGTGGGCGCGCTGGGGAATCGGAGTGGCAATAGCCACCACGGTGCTCGGCGCCAGGAATGCCTGGCCTGAACTTCCCGGTGGCAGCGAGGCTCCGTGGAAGCACCTCCACCGTTCTGTAATGGGACCTACTTTACATATTTAAAATACCCCTCTGCATAAATTTAAATTTAATCCCCATGATCTTACCTTCAGTTCCCAATCTTGAGCCCATCATGCGGCACTTTCCCGTCTAGGAGAAGCTGGTACTACCGAGGTGCGGAAGGGGTCAACTCTGCATGATTTGTATGGGGAAGGGGTCAACTCTGTATGATGTTGAACTATTTTCAGGGCTGGCAGCCTTTTAAAAATGGTGCCAGCACATGCTCCTGCATCAGGTGACGCCGTGAATGGTGTCACCAATGCCGCCCCCATCATGTGATTGGGTGGGCGAGGGGGGCGGCCACTGTCAATATGTTAAGTGGCAGCCAGCTGGCGGCGCATGTCCCATGCGGGGCGGCCACCATTTTCTACACCTGCCACCGCTCCCGACAGCGGGACAACAAAATCCAGCCTTAAGTTTCAGAACAGCAAGGGAAGGACAGCATTACCCCTGAAATATTGAAGAGTGCCAAGCCTGCTATACTCTCAGCACTACATGAACTGCTTTGCCTGTGCTGGGACGAGGGAGCAGTACCTCAGGACATGCGCGATGCCAATATCATCACCCTCGATAAAAACAAAGGTGACCGCGGTGACTGCAACAACTACCGTGGAATCTCCCTGCTCAGCATAGTGGGGAAAGTCTTTGCTCGAGTCGCTTTAAACAGGCTCCAGAAGCTGGCTGAGCGCATCTACCCTGAGGCACAGTGTGGCTTTCGTGCAGAGCGATCGACCATTGACATGCTGTTCTCCCTTCGTCAGATACAGGAGAAATGCCGCGAACAACAGATGCCCCTCTACGTTGCTTTCATTGACCTCGTCAGCAGATGTGGTCTCTTCAGACTACTAGAAAAGATTGGATGTCCATCAAAGCGACTAAGTATCATCACCTCATTCCATGACAATATGAAAGGCACAATTCAACATGGCGGCACCTCATCAGACCCCTTTCCTATCCTGAGTGGCGTGAAACAGGGCTGTGTTCTCGCACCCACACTTTTTGGGATTTTCTTCTCCCTGCTGCTCTCACATGCGTTCAAGTCTTCAGAAGAAGGAATTTTCCTCCACACATGATCAGGGGGCAGGTTGTTCAACCTTGCCCGTCTAAGAGCGAAATCCAAAGTATGGAAAGTCCTCATCAGGGAACTCCTCTTTGCTGACGATGCTGAATCTCACACTGAAGAGTGCCTGCAGAGTCTCATCGGCAGGTTTGCAGCTGCCTGCAACGAATTTGGCCTAACCATCAGCCTCAAGAAAACGAACATCATGGGACAGGATGTCAGAAATGCTCCATCCATCAATATTGGCGACCACGCTCTGGAAGTGGTTCAAGAGTTCACCTACCTAGGCTTAACTATCACCAGTAACCTGTCTCTAGATGCAGAAATCAACAAGCGCATGGGTAAGGCTTCCAATGCTATGTCCAGACTGGCCAAGAGAGTGTGGGAAAATGGCGCACTGACACGGAACACAAAAGTCCGAGTGTATCAAGCCTGTGTCCTCAGTACCTTTCTCTATGGCAGTGAGGCCTGGACAATGTATGTCAGCCAAGAGCGATGTCTCAATTCATTCCAGCTTCGCTGCCTCCGGAGAATACTTGGCATCAGGTGGCAGGACCGTATCTCCAACACAGAAGTCCTCGAGGCGGCCAACATCCCCAGCTTGTACACACTACTGAGTCAGCGGCGCTTGAGATGGCTTGGCCATGTGAGCCGCATGGAAGATGGCAGGATCCGCAAAGACACATTGTGCAGTGAGCTCGCCACTGGTATCAGACCCACCGGCTGTCCATGTCTCCGCTTTAAAGACGTCTGCAAACGCGACATGAAGTCCTGTGACATTGATCACAAGTTGTGGGAGTCAGTTGCCAGCGTTTGCCAGAGCTGGTGGGCAGCCATAAAGGCGGGGCTAAAGTGTGGCGAGTCAAAGAGACTTAGCAGTTGGCAGGAAAAAAGACAGAAACGCTAGGGGAGAGCCAACTGTGTAACAGCCCCGACAAACAAATTTTTCTGCACCACCTGTGGAAGAGCCTGTCACTCTAGAATTGGCCTTTATAGCCACTCCAGGCACTGCTCCACACACCACTGACCACCTCCAGGCGCTTACCCATTGTCTCTCGAGATAAGGAGGCCAAAGAAAAGTTTCAGAACATACATTATACTGTGACAAGAGGAAACATTGCACAAAGAAACTAGGCACTAATTCACATGACATATTTCAGATTAAAAATCTGATTGCAATGAAGTATACAAAATGGTCTTGGAAAGATTTGCAAACACATTTCATGAGATGGCAGAATGGAATATTTGTGAATTGCTTGGAAGAACTAAGCACTGTTGAAGCATATTTGAGGGGGATGTGGGATGATTTAGACTGTTAATGTGGTGGGCAACATTTCATGAGAGCCTGCCGAATGGCTCTTGCAGCTGGCATCAATTCCGTTTTACAATCTCTTAAGGTTCCTTTCACTCCTATGGGGGTTAGCTGCTGTTGAGCAGACTACCCAGGATCCCATGGTTGATTGCCCATTGTGCAGTATCATGTGGAAAGATTCTCATGTGTGCCTTTAAATGTATTGGCATTGCTGCAACTGCTGGAGCCTCCTAACCCCAGGACCTGCTGCTTCTTCAGGTGCCATGTAGTCTAAGCTCAATGATATGGCAGATGATCCTACTAGTTCAGTCCCAGTCACAAGTATGAAGCAGGGATGGAGGTGTTTGTTGAGGGGGAGGCTAGAAGTAATTGAAAAGAAAATCTCAGCCTTCAAGATGAAAAGATCTACCAGATCCTGGCGCTTGGCTTTGGAGATGAAGATGGATAGACTTGCGAAGGGAGAGCAAAGGAGGATGCAATCAATGAGAAGCAATTGGGATTGTCCTTGACTTTTGGGATATACTGTAACAGCAGTAATGTTTGGCTGCAGTGAGGGAATTGCAGTAATTCTTAAGGTAATCTAGTCAGTTTCATACAGCTTAATACTGTTAAATCGCTTTCAACTTCACCCTCAGATATTTCAACACCATTCATGGAATATGTCGGATGCTCATTTATTTCTTCCCATATACGATACTTTAAACTTGTTAAACTTTTCTGCATTGAATTCTATTTGCCACTGTTCTTCCAATTCACAGATTTTAATCTAACTCATTTTGTAAGTTCCTGGCCACCACCTTGGATTCATCTGTCAATTATCTCTGCAAATTTTACTAGTTAGAATCATAGAATCTTACAGCACAGAATGAGATCATTCAGTCAGTCATACCTGTGCTTGCTCTTTGAAAAAGTGCTTCATCCCATACCCCTGCATTGATGCATTGAGTTTCTGAATCTAAATTGTTAATGCAAATTAAAAACATTAGTGGTCCCAGTACAATTCTGCTAACAAACACCTACTGCTTCCAACCTTCAAACAATTTTTATATCCATTCCTAGATTTTATTTTGAACTCCAAAGCATTAAGTTTATGTATCAGTCTTTTATGCCAAATTTTGGTCAAATTCTTTTCAATCTAGCCAATAATAAACTACAGAAAAGAGTGTTTCATACAACTTGTCATTTCAGTTAGTTTCAAACACAAAGAGTTCACTGCATTGATTCCTGGGATGAGGGCATTGTCTTATGAGGAGAGATTGAGTAGAATAGCCCTATATTCCGTAGTGTTTAGGAGAATGAGAGGTAATCTCATTGAAACATACAAAATTCTTAAGGGGCTTAACAGGGTACATGCTGGGAGGATGTTTCCCCTGGCTGGCGAGTCTGGAACTATGGGTTAAAGTCTCAGAATAAGGGGTCTGTCATTTAGGATTGAGATGAATAGAAATTCCTTCAGTCAAACCCTTGTGATTCTTTGGAATTCTCTACCCCAGAGAGCTACAGATGCTCAGTCGAGTATATTCAAGTCAGAGACTGATAGATTTTGGAGAGTATAGTTAGTTAGAAGATCAGCCATGGTCTTACTGAATTGCGTAGCCGGCTTGAAGGGCCAATTGACCTACTCCTATTCTTACTTTTTATGTGGCTCCGTCAATGTTCTATACCTTTTAATGCTTGCAAAAAACATTAATAACATGTATATTTGTTCTCTTTGCGACATAACCATTTGAAAATGAAATGAAACTTTTTCTTTGGGTCATCTGTTCTATTGGACTTTGAGAAATACTGAAGAACTCATTCAAGAAAAAAAATTCCGCTGCTGACCACGTTACCCTTTTATATACTAGTCAAAATGTTATGCAATTTTAAGTATATTGAACTCCATTACAATGATTATATACCTTTCTGATTCCCTTTTTGGTGACTGTTTTCTTAATTTATTTTTGAAGGACTAAATGGACAAAATTTCATCAAAAGATACAATTGAGAACCAGGCTGAATATAGAAAGTTCAGAGGGGAAGTGAAAAAAGAAATGAGAGAAGCAAAGAGAGAGTATGAGAAGAGAATGGCAGCTACAATAAAAGGGAATCTAAAAGTCTTCTATAGGCATATAAATAGTAAGAGGGTGGTAAGAGGGTGGTAAAAGGAGGAGTGGGGCTGATTAGGGACCAAAAAGGGGATTTACACACAGAGGCAGGGGGCATGGCTGAGGTTCTAAATGAATATGCTGCATCTGCCTTTACCAAGGAAGAAGATGCTGCCAAAGTCGTAGGGAAATAGGAGGTAGTTGGATGGGCTAAAAATTGATTAAGAGGAGGCATTAGATAGACTGGCTGTACTTAAATCAGCAGGACTGGAAGAGATGCAGCCAAGGATACAGCGGGAAGTGAGGGTGGAAATTGCAGAGACACTGACCCTCCCCCATAATCTTCCAATCCTCCTTAGATACAGGAGTAGAGCCAGAGGATTGGAGAATTGCAAATGTTACACCCTTGTTCAAAAAAGGGTGTAAGGATAAGCCCAGGCCAGTCAGTATGACATCGGTGATGGGAAAGCTTTTAGAACCGATAATTTGGGACAAAATTAACAGTCACTTGGACAAATGTGGATTAATTAAGAAAATCTAGCATGGATTTGTTAAGGGCAAATCATATTTAACTAATTTGATTGAGTTTTTTTGATGAGGTAGCAGAGAAGGTTTATGTGGGTAATGCAGTTAATGTGGTGTACATGGGCTTCCAAAAGCCATTTGATAAAGTGCCATGTAACAGGCCTGTCAGCAAAGTCAAAGCCCATGGTAAAAAAGAGACAGTGGCAGGATGGATACCAAGTTGGCTGAGTGACAGGAAACAGAAAGTAGTTGTGAATATTTTTTCAGACTGGAGGAAGGTACATAATGAGGTGCCCCAGCGACTGGTGTTAGAACTACTACTTTTCTTTATATTAATGACCTAGTTTTGGCTGTACAGAGCACAATTTCAAAATTTATGGATGACACAAAACTTGGAAGTATTGTCAACTGTGAGGAGGATAGTGATAAACTTCAAGAGGACATAGGCTGGTGGAATATGCAGACAAGTGGCAGATGAAATTAAATGCAGATAAGTGTGAAGTGATTAATTTTGGTAGGAATAATGAGGAGACAGAATATAAAATAAAGGGTACAATTCTAAAAGGGGTGCAGGAGCAGAGGGACCTGGGAGTCTAGTGCACAAATCATTGAAGGTGGCAGGGCAAGATGAGAAAGCAGTTAATAAAGCATATGGGATCCTGGGGCTTTATAAATAGCGGTAGAGAGTACAAAAGCAAGGAAGTTATGAACCTCTATAAAACACTAGTTCAGCCTCAATTAGAGTCTTGTGTCCAATTCTGGAGACCACACTTTAGGAAGGATGTGAAGGCATTACAGAGGGTGCAGAATAGATTCACGAGAATAGTTCCAGGGATGAGAAACTTAAGTTACGTGGATAGGTTGGAGAAGCTGGGACTGTTCTCTTTGGAGAAGAGAAAGTTAAGAGGAGATTTGATAGAAGTGTTCAAAATCATGAGGGGTCTGGACAGAGTAGAAAGGGAGAAACTGCTCCCATTGGCAGAATGATCCAGAATCAGAGGACACTGATTTAAGGTGATTAGCAAAAGAAGTAATTGTGACATGAGGAAAGACTTTTTTTTAAACGCAGCGAGTGGTAAGGAACTGAAATGCACTGTCTGAGAGTGTGGTGAAGGCAGATTCAATTGAGAACTGCAAAAGGGAATTGGATAATTATCTGAAGAGAAAAAATTGGCAGGGTTACAGGGAAAAGACGGGGGAGTGGGACTAGGTGAGTTGCCCTTCAAGAGAGCCGACACAGACACAGCAGGCCGAATGGTTTCATTCTATGATTCTAAGAAAGAAAGAACTTGCATTTATACAGCGCCTTTCACAACTTCATGATGTCTCAAAGTGCTTTACAGCCAATGAAGAACTTTAAGTGTAGGGAAATCTGGCAGCAAGGCTCAACAAACAGCAATGTGATAATGACCAGATGATCTATTTCAGTGGTTTGGTTGAGGGATAAATTATGGCGAGGACACCCACAGATCTCCCTTCTTCTTCTTCGAATAGTGCCATAGGATCTTTTACATCCACCTGAGAGGGCAGATGGGGCCCTGCTTTAACGTCTCATGCAAAAGACAACATCTTTAACAGTGCAGCCCACCCACAGTACTGCACTAGATGTCAGCCTAGATTATGTCAATTCTCTGGAGTGGTACTTGAACACGCAATCTTCTGTCTCTGAACGTGCAGAACGATTTTCTAAATGGGAACTTTGATAGTTGTGTTGCAGAGTTATATAGAAGCAAATGAATGAGTTGTGTATTTGCCAAAGGAGGACTTGCTAACAGTTCGTCAGTATGAACTCTTCCTCACTCAAGACCTTGGCTCCTTGCTGACCTTACTGGTCTTGGTCACCTTTCTCTTTGTTCTTTGCGCATGGCAAAATTGTGCAGCATACAGCAGACTCGAGCTGTGTTGTGCTGGAGCAGATCTATTGGACATTGGAAGTTTGCATTGAGAATCCCTATGGTCTACTTAAGGACAATCCTGATGGGATCATAGGATATCAAGATTTGAGATGGCATTATCAGCCACTGCTGCAGAGGGTAGTCCTGCTCACTAAGCAGTCATCCAGACACCTGCCTTTGATTTGTGAACAGCAGTGGAATTGTGGATTGTCTTAAAATGAAGGAATTAGGGAGGCTTCATAGATAGCATGCAATCACTTGTAAAATTAAGAGCTTTGCATCGCACATCAGCTGTATGTAGAGGGAATGATACCCTTACCCTTTCTTATTGAGAAAATTGATTGTGCTTTTGAAAGGGGCACATATGGCAACATGGGTCCCAATGGTTGCATCTTGGGAAACTCAGGCAGAATATAAAAACTGTTCGACGTCTCTCACTGTCGCGCACTGTCCATTGGAAAGGATTTGTACAGGGCGGCTTGAGCAAACAGTGCATTGTTATATGTAATGTTGGACTTCCAATTGGCTGATATAGATTCTTACAGCACAGAAACAGACCATTCAGCCCACTGTCATTGCTGCCTGAAAGGAACCAGTGGTATAGTTCAGTGTTACAGTGATGTTCATTTCACTGGTACTAGTCACTGATAGTTAAGTGCCTTGGGACATTTTATTACAATAAAGGTGATATATGAATACATGATGTTGTACTATTTTGCCTCATGTACATGTGGGTACAAGACCTTCAGCGTTGGGGCAAGCAGATGGCACAACTCAGTTATTGTCTTAAGAAGTGAGTTCAGTTTCTCAAGCATTGGCTGCTCATGAGGTTGAGATAAGGCTGCCTGAGTATGTAGACATGAAGGCATGGGTACTTGTGGTAGGTGCCAGGCACCTCTTATGGTGCATCATCAAACTAGCCTTTCCATATTTTCCTTTCCCTCATAACATAACAGAAGAAAAGATCATGGTTTCCTTCAGTAAATATACTTAGATGCAAAAAAATGAAGGCCTCTGACCCAGAAATAATGCTGAATCTATTAGTAAGACTGAGGTGGAAAGCAGTTTAAAAAAAAACATATTCAGCACCAAAGTACTATCAATATATTTTCAGGAACTGGTCTTAAACTACTCTTCTGCCTGGTTACCAATGCCTAGCAACAGCAACTGCTATGTAGGCACTCATTTGGGAAGGTGGGCCACAGGCATTTATGAAGAAAATGTGATGTTCCAGTGCAATATCAATTTATATTGCAGGCAATCAAGGGATATGGGGAGCAGGCAGGAAAGTGGAATTGAAGCCCAAGATCAGTCATGATCGTATTGAATGGTGGAGCAAGCTCAATAGGCCATATGGTCTATTTCTGCTCCTATTTTTTGTGTTCTTGTAGATATAATTTACATGCAGGAGGTGGGAATCCTCTGAGCTGCCTACAGTACTTGCAGAATAAAATATCAACGTTTTAAAAAATTCTGCTCTCCCTGAGTACCTCACAAAACAAGGAGTAAACAACAAGATAATTTTGGCCATTTTGTGATTAAAAATACTGGTGATTAAATCTGGCTACAAGGGGCTGATCATGCTTGCCATTGAAACGTAGGAACAGGAGTAGGCCATTTAGGCCTTTGAGCCTATTGCATCACAAACTTAACTGTTTGAAGAAGTAACCCATGAGGTAAATGGGGGAAATGCACTGGATGTAGCTGCCTGGACTTTAGGATAGCCTTTAACATGGCGTCACACAGGAGATTATTAGAGTAGATTAAGGAATATATAGAATAAGTGGAAGGAAACATGATTTAAAATTAGTTACAGGTTGGAAGTTGGTTGTGGTGTCCCACGTGATTCAGTGTATATTGGTGATTTGGATATTGGCTTATAAAGTGTGAAAAACGGAGTCTTTTTTGTTAGAATGACACAGATTACAGGACAATATGATGAATATGTTTAAAATATGAAATGATGGGACAGGGTAGGGAGAAGTATTTGAATGTTAAAGAAAAAGGAGTCACAATACAAGATTAAATAATAAAGATTTAGAACACAGGGCAAGATAAATTTCTTTATGAAGAGTTGTGAGGCTGTGTTTCAAATGCACCAGGGATTACAGGTATCTCCCAGACATACAACGTTCGTCGGACTGCTGTTCTCATCGCATCTGGAGATCCACGCTCACTGCCATGAGCCTCCACATGTACAGTTGGCCTCTCTCCAGCAGCTCTGATTCACTCCATCGCAAAACTGTCCTGCCCCGGAGTTTCTTTTCATCCTTTGTCTGACCGACACTTCAACAAAAAGCTTTTTGTCTTCCTTTCAGGTGTTGAGGAACTCATGGATACCAACACCCCTACAGTTCTTTCTTCCCCTTCACTTCCCTTTGACTCCATCCCTTCTTCTAATCTTACCCCTTGTCATGTATTCACAATACTCTCTGACCTTCCACTCTCTGACGCTGAACAATCTGTACTTAGCAAAGGACTCAGCTTTATTCCCTTATTCCCCCACCTCAATTAACTTTGTGCTTAGAAATACGTTGAGCTCTTTTTCCGTCACCTTCACCTCTGGCTCACTTCTTCAGCCAGGAGTCCGCCCCTCGACCAGGGGACCCATTCACCCGCCTCCAGTATTCTCCCTCTGGCCTCTTACCCGTTCTTGATCTTTTCATTGACAGCTGTCAGTGTGACATCGGCCATCTTAATTTCTCAACTCCCCTCACTCACTTGAACCTGTCTCCCGCTGAACACTCCACTCTGCTCTCTCATGTCTAACCCTGACATTGTGATCAAACCCGCTGACAAGGGTGGTGCTGTTGTTGTCTGGTGTACCAACCTCTAACTTGCAGAGGCTGAGCACTAGCGAACATCAAGCCACGGTCTCCAGGACTGTCACTGACCTCATCTCCTCTGGAGATCTCCCCTCTACAGCTTCCCACCTCAGTCCCACAACCCCAGAAAGCCCGCTTCTACCTCCTCCCCAAAATCCACAAACAGGACTGTCCTGGGAGACCATCATTTCCACCTATTCCTGTCCCACTGAACTTATTTTTTCCTATCTTAGCTATTTTTTCCCCCACTTGTCCAGTCTCTTCCCAACTACATCATGACTCTTCTGACACCCTACGTCATTTCAACAATTTCCAGTTTCCTGAACCAACAGCCTCCTCTTCACTATGGACGTTGTCATGCAGACCCCCACCTGCCAAGAATGAGGCATATGAATTTTGTCATATGAACCTTGATTTTAAACTAAGGGGGAGCTAAAAACACACTGTTTAAAATTAAACCCGGTTATGGTAAGACCAGGTGAAGGCTGAGAGGGAACCCTAGACTCCTTTCTCACCTGGTCGTAACAACATCCAATCTCTCTACATCTTCATCCTCCACCACGATGGTCTGAGGGCTCTCCTCTTCTTCCTTGAAGAGAGGCCCAACCAGTCCCCATCCACCACCACCCTCCTCCGCCTGGCTGAATTTGTTCTCAGATTGAACAACTTCTCCTCCAACTCCATTCACTTCCTCCAAATAAAAGGTATTTGGGTACCTGCATGTGTCCTAGTTATACCTGTCTTTGTGTGGTATGTCAAACATTCTTTGATCCAGTCCTACTCAGGCCTTCCTCCACAGCTCTTTTTTCAGTACATTGATGACTGTAATGGTGCCATTTCCTGCTCATACCCGGAACTGGAAAACTTCATTAATTTTGCTTCCAATTTCTACCCTTCTCTTACCTTCACATGGTCCATCTCCAACACTTCCTTTCCACTTCTCAACCTCTCTGTCCGCAACACTGAGGATAGGCTGTATACTAATATTCATTATAAGCCCACCGACTCCCACAGCTACCTTGACTACCTTTCCGCACACCTTGCCCCCTGCAAGGACTCCATTCTTTTCTCCCAGTTTCTCCATTTCCGTCACATCTGTTCTGATGATGTAACTGTCCACAGCAGTGCTTCTGATAGGTCTTACTTTTTCCTCAACTGAGAATTGCTTCCCCCCCCACTGTAGTTGACAGGGCTCTCCACCGTGTCTGACTCATTTCCCGCACTTTTGCTCTCACCCTTTCCTCTCCCTCCCAGAACCATGATAAGGTTCCTCGGTCCTCACTTTCCACACCACCAGCCTCCACATTCTCATCCGCCATTTCCACCACCAAACACATCTTCCCCTCCTCTCCCATCAGTATTCCAAAGGGACCTTTCCCTCCGCAACACCTGGTCCACTCTTCCATCACTGCCGACATCTCGCCCCCTTTCCACAGCATCTTCCCATGGAAATGCAGGAAGTTTAACACCTGCCATTTTACCTCCTCTTGCCTCACCATCCAAGGCCCCAAACACTCCTTCCAGGTGAGGCAGCAATTTAATATAAAAGCAAAATACTGCGGATGCTGGAAATCTGAAATAAAAACAAGAAATGCTGGAACCACTCAGCAGGTCTGGCAGCATCTGTGGAAAGAGAAGCAGAGTTAACGTTTCGGGTCAGTGACCCTTCTTCGGAGGCAGCAATTTACTTGTACTTCTTTCAATTTAGTATACTGTATTCGTTGCTCACAATGCGGTCTTCTCTACATTGGGGAGACCAAAAGCAGATTGGGTGGCCACTTTGCGGAAAACCGCGAACTCAGTCTGCAAGCATGACCAGTTGCTTGCCATTCTAATTCACCACCTTGTTCTCACGCCCACATTTCTGTCTTTGGCCTGCTGCAGTGTTCCAGTGAGGCTCAACACCAGCTCGAGGAATAGTACCTCATCTTCGAATTAGGCATCTTACAGCCTTCTGGACTCAACATTGAGTTCAACAATTTCAAACCATAACCCCCCATTTTGTTTTTATTTTAACCATATGCCAGTCTTAAAGTTGTTTTTCATGTTTTCGTTTTTGTGCAGAGCTGTTCATTATTCTGCCATTAACACTCTCCATGGACAAATGCTTTGACTTTTACAACAACTATTACCTCTCCCTTTACCTTTTATTCCATGACATCTTTGTCATTTATCCTTTCCTGCCCCTTCCCTATTACAGACCTTCCTTTTGTTCTTCCTCTCCACCACCTCCCCCCTTTCAATGCCATAAAACCCATCATATTTCTACCTTCCTGTGGTTCTGAATAATCATATCCGACTTGAGACGTTAACTCTGATGCTGCTAGATCTCATGAGTATTTCCAGCACTTTGTTTTTATTTGTGATGCTAGTTGTTGAGGCAGAAACTGTGTCAACATTAAATTGAAAATGGCAACAAGGCAGATAAATAGTATTAGAACTATTTATTCACGTGAAGGATAAATGGCAAAAAACACTTGTTGGGCCAAATGGCCCATTTCCATGTTATAGCTTCTATATATTTCAATAAGAAATTCAGGCCCTTGAGGCTTTTTGGCCATGAACTGTTCACGGCCTTCAGATCTAACGCTGGATGATTGATTGCAGGCCTATTCTTGGCCACCATCCACCCCCCCCCACCCCCAAACCACCATCCCTCTAACCTTCGGTTTAATTCAGCCGGATTCTAAACTTAAAGGTCTTTTCAATGTTAACTAACAGTTACAAAGTCACCACAATGATAAAATCACAAATCGACCTAGTTTTTCCAACAGAAAAAAATGGCTGGGGGATGGGGGGACATTTTGCCACAGCATGATGTTATATGTGGTTTACACGTACGGAATTGATTCTATAAACAGTTGATGAAATTTGTATCTCCTCGCATTATAGCTATTCTTCCGAAACCAGCACAGATTGTAAATCAATAAAAAAAAATGAGACCCAGGGTTGCCTGCTTCTGTGCTACTCTATGGGGCTCTTCCTGTTCACTTTAATGGAGAAAAAAATCTTGGCCTGACAAGCACTGTAAGTGAAAACCTTCAGGCGCCAAGCCCTGTTTAAGAGTGAAGCTGAATTATTTAGGCTGAAATCCAATAAGCTACAGAGTATCTCACTGTTACAAAAAAGTTTGTCACTGTTAGCAGATGCCTAATGTCCACAAAATGTTTTTTTTTAATTGAAAATTTGAGATTCAGAAATAAAATAACTCAATTTAAACCTACATTTATAGTCAAGAGAAAAATATCAACAAAGAACTCCCAATAGGTTCAGCTTGAGATAAAAACAAAGTGTTGGAAATACTCAGCAGGTCAGGCAGCATCTGTGGAGAGAGAAGCAGAATTAATGTCTCAGGTCTGTGACCTTTCATCAGAACCGGTTTCCCCAGCAGCACACTTGCCTCCAATTCAGAAGAATATGGGATAAAGTTCTGCTTTGAGACTTGGATACAAAACCTCAGCTGATATCTCAATGCAGTCCTGAGCTTATGCTCTGTTTTTAGAGATGTTGTCCTTTTCATAGGACATTAAGCTGAAGCCCTGGCTGCTTATTTAGTTAATATTATTCAAAGAAATACAGGGAGTATTCCCAGCCATCTTCCTTCAAGAAGGGGCACCAAAAAGTAGTTTAGTTATTCAAATCACTGCTGTTTATGTCGTTATGACACAACCGCTCAGGACAAAGCCCCGAATAAAAATATGATTCTGATAGCAGTGAGAGCAACACACTGTCAATTCAGTCCTGCCGCCCCACAGGTTGCATAACATATATCTTTAAGCTTTCCAAATCGAAGAAAGCAGCAGCCGAATTGAACCAATCGAGTAACCCCTGAATGACGTGAACCAAACCAGGTATCTTTAGATATTGTTATGACTGACCACTCAAGACAAGGCCCCCAATCAAAATATATGATTCTGATTGTGGTGGGAGAAATGCACTGTTGATTCAGTCCCACCCCTCCACAGATCGCCGAACATATCATTTTAAACTTTCCAAATTAAAGACCCAGACAAATAGTACCATCTATTAATCCCCGAATGAGGCTAACCAAACCAGGTGTCTTTAGATCAACAAATTAACTGTTTAATTAGAAAAACTAAATTCTTAAACACTACGAACATATAAACATTTAAAATAGAAAAATTAGTGTCTTTGCATATTTACACTCCTGCTGAAGTGAAATCTTCCAATGTGGAAGAGTCCAAGGTTGCTTGAAGTCCTCACAGCCGTCTGATGGGGAGAAAAAAAGGTTCTTCAACAGCAAAACAGTCCATAGTCTAATTCAGCAGTTGAACTGATGTTCTTCGTTTCCAGAGATGAATTTCTGCAGTCACAGTTCAGTAGTTAAAAGGAATTTGGTTATTTTCTTTTAAGAAATTAATCTGGCTTGATATCAGAATTCTGAGAGTATAATAAATAGGGTTTAAATAAACCGAGAGAGAGCGCTCTTTCCTTCAGTATATGCTGGCAAACAGTCTGTGTGTGTCTGTTAACTGTGTCTTAAAAGCCAGTTTTTCAGCTAATTTCAAATGTCAATTTGCAACAATGTATCTTTCAAACCTCAGTCTCTGAGTGGCTATATCCTACGGCAATGAGAATGCATTCTTTGACTCAGTCTCTGGAGCTTGCTGCCTTAAAGCAGTACTGATAATTTTACAGCCTTAAAGGCACACTGCATACTTCTCAGAAAAAACAAAAACTACAGGATCATAACAATATTAACAAATTAACTGTTTATTAGGAAAAAAACAAATCTTAAACACTAAGAAAAACCAATATCTAAAGACCTTATAACTTATTTAAAAATGTGACTCCCGCATTCGCAAACATATACTATTGGAAGTTTGGTGTTTAATTAGCTTACCCGAAAAAAAATAGAACAATATAGTCTTTGCAGATTTATGGTCCTGATGAAGTGGAATCTTCGAATGTGGAACAGTTGCTTGAGGTCTTCCAAGGCCTGATGAATCCAATGACAGGAGTTCAGCAATTACAGTTCAGTAGTTGAAGCATCAAACTTTTCTTCCCAGCGATAAACACAATAGAGCGACAAATAGCTTTTTTAAAAAAAAGAAATTAATCTGACCACTTTTCAGAATTCTGAGAGAGAATAATAAATAGGGTTTAAATAGACTGAGGGAGAGCTCTCCTCTTTCCTTCACATCCTAGAACAGTCCGTGTCCCAACTGTCTCTGAACAAACTGTTTTTCAAAGTCAAATGGCAACATTGTATGTCCTGTTCTCCCTCTCTGTATGGCTGTATCCAGGCAACCAAGATGCACCTTCACTTGGCAACTTCTGAGGCTGGCTGCCCTAAAGAAGTACTGATCTCTTAAAGCCTTAAAGGCACATTGCGTATTTTCCAAGGAGGAAAAAAAAACAGGATCATGACAAAATGGTTGCTAGCTTTACCACAATCACTGCACTTCAAAAGTAATTCATTGGAAATGAAATGTTTTGGTTTATGATGCTACATAAATACATCTTTTTACTTCAAAATACCTTTAAAATCACAACTAATTAAATAATAATGTTTAAATATCTACAGGTGATTACATGTTGGTAGATTCAATTGGAGATCTAATACCGTCAATAATTGACCATAACTGTTACCAAATCAGATTCTTCCTATATTCACCATATCACAATAGTGACTACATTTCAGTAGTATTTCATTGACTATAAAGTCCTCACTTTGATTTACCTTTTGTAACCTTAGGATATTCCACATGGGAAACCCATCAATGTCCTGTTCTGGAAAGCTACATGGTTTTAGCAGCTTAATCTCAGGCGGCATCCCTTTACCTCTTGCCTTCCGGGAGAGGAGCTCTTCCAGCGCGCTGGAGTTTTGAAAAAAAAAGCCAACAGTGACGTCACAGGAGAGCTGCAAGGTGATTGGTTGGTGAGTCACTGCTGTTAGGGAATAGCTCTAAATAGCTGGGTAAGAATCTCAGGTAAGAAAAGTTTAAAGTTTATTTCAAATAAAGTAAGTTCTGTAGTAACGAGGACCAGGGAAGAAGGGCCCTAGAGTAAGTGATATTATTGGACATTAAGATCTTCCAGAAGGTTTAATTTAATTTAAAGGGTTAAGTCATGGCAGGAGAGCTCAAAGCCGTCGTGTGCTCCTCGTGCTCCATGTCGGAAGCCGGGCACAATTCCAGTGCCTGGGGCCAGCATGTGTGCAGGAAGTGTGTCCAGCTGCAGCTCCTGGAAGCCCAGGTTTCGGAGCGGGAGTGGCAGCTGGGGACATTGTGGAGCATCCACGAGGCGGAGAGTATCGTGGATAGCACGTATAGAGAGGTGGTCACACAGCAGGCTCAGACCCCACAGGCAGGAGGGGAATGGGTGACCACCAGGCAGAGAAAGAGATCTAGGCAGGCAGTGCAGGAATCGCCTGTGGCTATTCCCCTGCAAAACAGATCTACTGCTTTGGATACTGTTGGGGGGAATGGCCTCTCAGGGGAAAGCAGCAACAGCCCAATTTGTTGCACCACGGTTGGCTCTGCTGCACAGGGGAGGAGTAAAAAATGTGAGAATGCAGTAGTTATAGGGGATTCAATTGTAATGAGAATAGATAGGCATTTATGTGGCCGCAAAAGAGATTCCAGTTTGGTATGTTGCCTCCCTAGTGCTCGAGTCAAGGATGTCTCAGAGTGGTTACAGGACATTCTGAAGGGGGGGCGGGGGGTGAACAGCCAGTGGTCGTGGTACACATTGGTACAAACGACATAGGTAAAAAAAAGGATGAGGTCCTAAAAGCAGAATATAGGGAGCTAGGAAGTAAGTTGAAAAGTAGGACCTCAAAGGTAGTGATCTCAGGATTACTACCAGTGCCACGTGCTAGTCAGAGTAGAAATAGCAGGATATATCACATGGCTGAAGAGATGGTGTGAGGGGGAGGGTTTTAGATTCCTGGGGCATTGGGACCAGTTCTGGGGGAGGTGGGACCAGTACAAACTGGATGGGTTACACCTGGGCAGGACCGGGACTGATGTCCTAGGGGGAATATTTGCTAGAGTGGTTGGGGAGGGTTTAAACTAAAATGGCAGGGGGATGGGAACCTTTGCAAGGAGTCAGAGGAGGGGGGATCAAAGACAAGAACAAAAGACAGTAAGGGGAATAAGAAAGGTGATAGGCAGAGAAAGCAAGGGCCAGAATCAAACAGGGACACAGTGAAAAATATTGGGAGGAGGACAAGTAATGTTAAAAAGACAAGCCTTAAGGCTTTGTGCCTTAACGTGCGGAGCATTCGCAATAAAGTGGATGAATTAATCACCCAAATAGATGTAAACGGGTATGATATAGTCGGGATTACGAAGACATGGCTGCAAGGTGACCAGGGCTGGGAAATGAACATCCAGGGATATTCAGTATTTAGGAAGGACAGACAAAAAGCAAAAGGCGCTAGAGTTGCATTGCTGGTTAAAGAGGAAATTAACGCAATAGTGAGGAAAGATATTAGCTCTGACGATGTGGAATCTGTATGGGTAGAGCTGAGAAACACTAAGGGACAAAAAATGTTAGTGGGGGTTGTATATAGACCCCCAAACTGTAGTGGTGATGTTGGGAATGGCATTCAACAGGAAATTAGAGATGCATGCGAAAAAGGAACATCTGTAATTATGGCCGACTTTAATCTGCATATAGATTGGGCAAATCAAATTAGTCACAATACCGTAGAGGAGGAATTCTTGGAGTGTACACGGGATGGTTTTCTGAACCAATACGTTGAGGAACCAACTAGAGAACAGGCCATCCTAGACTGGGTACTGTGTAATGAGAGAGGAATAATTGACAGTCTAGTGGTGCGAGACCCCTTGGGGCTAGCGACCATAATATGATAGAATTCTTCATCTAGATGGAGAGTGACGTAGTTGATTCTGAGACTAGGGTCATGAATCTTAGTAAAAGAAACTACGAAGGTATGAGGCGCGAGTTGGCCATGACGGATTGGGAAACGTTACTTAAAGGGATAACAATGGATAGGCAATGGCAAACATTTAAAGAGCGCATGGATGAACTGCAACAATTGTTTATCCCTGTCTGGTGCAAAAGTAAAACGGGAAAGGCAGCCAAACCATGGCTTACAAGGGAAATTAGAGATAGCATTAGATCCAAGGAAGAGGCATATAAATTTGCCAGGAAAACAACAGAGCTGAGGATTGGGAGCAGTTTAGAATTCAGCAAAGGAGGACCAAGGGATTGATTAAGAAGGGGAAAATAGAGTACGAGAGCAAGCTTGCCGGGAACATAAAAACTGACTGTAAAAGCTTCTATAGGTATGTGAAGAGAAAAAGATTGGTGAAGACAAATGTAGGTCCCTTAGTCAGAAACGGGAATTTATTATGGGGAATAAAGAAATGGCTGACCAACTAAATGCATGCTTTGGTTCTGTCTTCACAAAGGAGGACACAGATATCATACCAGAAATGTTAGGGAACACAGGGCTTAGTGAGAGAGAGGAACTGAAAGAATTCAGTATTAGTAGAGAAATGGTGTTGGGGAAATTGATAGGATTGAAGGCCGATAAATTCCCAGGGCCTGATGGTATGCATCCCAGAGTACTTAAGGAAGTGGCCCCAGAAATAGTGGATGCATTGGTGGTCATCTTCCAAAATCCTATAGACTCTGGAACAGTTCCTATAGATTGGAGGGTAGCTAATGTAACCCCACTATTTAAAAAGGGAGGTAGAGAGAAAGCAGGGAATTATAGACCAGTCAGCCTGACGTCAGTAGTGAGGAAAATTCTAGAGACCATTATCAAAGACTTTATAGCAGAGCACTTGGAGAACAGTGGTAGAATCGGACAGAGCCAGCATGGATTTACGAAAGGGAAATCATGCTTTGGGCAGCACAGTGGCGCAGTGGTTAGCACCGCAGCCTCACAGCTCCAGCGACCCGGGTTCAATTCTGGGTACTGCCTGTGTGGAGTTTGCAAGTTCTCCCTGTGACTGCGTGGGTTTTTGCCGGGTGCTCCGGTTTCCTCCCACAGCCAAAGACTTGCAGGTTGATAGGTAAATTGGCCATTATAAATTGCCCCTAGTATAGTTAGGTGGTAGGGGAATATAGGGAAGGTGGGGATGTGGTAGGAGTATGGGATTAGTGTAGGATTAGTATAAATGGGTGGTTGATGTTCGGCACAGACTCAGTGGGCTGAAGGGCCTGCTTCAGTGCTGTATCTCTAAATAAATAAAATAAAAAAATCTGCTAGAATTCTTCGAGGATGTAACTAGTGGAGTTGATGAGGGGGAGCCAGTGGATGTGGTTTATTTGGACTTTCAGAAAGCTTTCGACAAGTCCCACATAAGAGATTAGCATGTAAAATTAAAGTGCATGGGATTGGGGGTAGTGTATTGCGATGGAAAGAAAATTGGTTGACGGACAGGAAACAAAGAGTGGAGATAAATGGGTCTTTTTCCGAATGGCAGGCAGTGACTAGTGGGGTACTGCAGGGATCGGCGCTAGGACCCCAGCTATTCACAATATACATTAATAATTTAGATGAGGGTACTAAATGTAATATCTCCAAAAAACTGGGTGGGAGGGTGAGTTGTGAGGAGGTTGCAGAGAGGCTTCAGGGTGATTTGGACAAGTTGAGTGAGTGGGCTAATCCATGGCAGATGTAGTCTAATGTGGATAAATGTGAGGTTATCCACTTTGGTAGCAAAAACAGGAAGGCAGATTATTATCTGAATGGCTATAAACTGAGAGAGGGGAATATGCAGCGAGACCTGGATGTTCTCGTCGCTGAAGGTAAGCATGCAGGTGCAACAGGCGGTAAAAAAGGCAAATGGTATGTTGGCCTTCATAGTGAGAGGATTCGAGTACAGAAGCAGGGATGTTGAGCTGCAATTATACAGGGCCTTGGTGATGCCACACCTGGAATATTGTGTGCAGTTTTGGTCTCTTTTTAAATTTTATTTAGAGATACATCACTGAAACAGGCCCTTCGGCCCACCGAGTCTGTGCCGACCAACAACCACCCATTTATACTAATCCTACATCAATCCCATATTCCCTACCACAACCCCACCATTCTCCTACCACCTACCTACACAAGGGGCAATTTACAATGGCCAATTTACCTGCCAATCTGCAAGTCTTTGGCTGTGGGAGGAAACCAGAGCACCCGGCAGAAACCCACGCGGTCACAGGGAGAACTTGCAAACTCCACACTGGCAGTACCCAGAACTGAACCCGGGTCGCTGGAGCTGCGAGACTGCGGTGCTAACCACTGAGCCACTCTTATCTGAGGAAGGATGTTCTTGCTATAGAGGGAGTGCAGCAAAGGTTTACCAGACTGATTCCTGGGATGGCGGGACTGACAGATGAGGAGAGATTGAGTCGGTTAGGATTATATTTGCTGGAGTTCAGAAGAGTGAGGGGGGAATCTCATAGAAACCTATAAAATTCTAACAGGACTTGACAGGGTAGATGCAGGAAGGATGTTCCTGATGGTGGGAGAGTCCAGAAACAGGGGTCATAGTCTAAGGATACGGGGTAAACCTTTCAGGACTGAGATGAGGAGAAATTTCTTCACCCAGAGAGTGGTGAGCCTGTGGAATTTGCTACCACAGAAAGTAGTTGAGGCCAAAACATTGAATGTTTTCAAAAAGGAGTTAGATATAGCTCTTGGGTCTAAAGGGATCAAAAGGGGGCGAAAACCGGAACAGTCTACTGAGTTGGATGATCAGCCATGATCATAATGAATGGCGCAGCAGGCTTGAAGGGCCAAATGGCCTACTCCTGCTCCTATTTTCAATGTTTTACTTCATACCATTTATGCACTAACGCTTTGTCTTTTAGCACACCATGAACATACTGTTTGTCTTTCCTCCATGACCTTCTGGCCAGTCATTCTCTGTGACATTGTCCTTTCAACACCTTCTCTTTGGTTAACTCTTGCCCCACCCCCACTTTATTTGCTTAAAACCTATTACATTTCTAGCCTTTGCAGTTCTGATGAAGGGTCACTGACTTGAAATGTTAACTCTGCTTCTCTGTCCACAGTTTATTTATTTATTTTATTTAGAGATACAGCACTGAAACAGGCCCTTTGGCCCACCGAGTCTGTGCCGACCATCAACCACCCATTTATACTAATCCTACACTAATCCCATATTCCTACAACATCCCCACCTGTCCCTATATTTTCCTACCACCTACCTATATTAGGGGCAATTTATAATGGCCAATTTACCTATCAACTGCAAGTCTTTTGGTGGCTGCCAGACCTACTGAGTATTTCCAGCATTTCTTGTTTTTATATCCCTTTACTTAAAACTTGTGTTCAGCTAACCCGAGAAATTCTTTCGTGTAGATGAGTGAGGTGTAATTTCAGCAAATAGAACTTCTCGGGGACCTTTCCTCAGTCGTTTGGATTGAAAACGTGATTATAAATTTCCATATAGAGTCATAGAGTTATACAGCACAGAAACAGGCCCTTCAGCCCATCGTGTCTGTGCTGGCCATCAAGCACCTAACTATTCTCATCCCATTTTCCAGCACTTGGCTCGTAGCCTTGTATGCTATGGCATTTCAAGTGCTCATCTAAATACTTTGTAAATGTGGTGAGGGTTCCTGCCTCTACCTCTTCAGGCAGTGTGTTCCAGATTCCAACCACCCTTTTTTTCCTCAAATCCCCTCTAAACCTCCTGCCCCTTACCTTAAATCTGTGCCCCCTGGTTATTGACCCCTCCGCTCAAGGAAAAGGTTTCTTCCTACCTAACCTATCAATGCCCCTCATACGTTTGCGTACTTCAATCATATCTCCCCTCAGCCTTCTCTGCTCTAAGGACAACAACCCTAGCCTTTTCAGTCTCTCTTCATAGCTGAAATGCTCCAACACAGGCAACATCCTGGTGAATCTCCTCTGCACCCTCTCCAGGGCAATCACATCCTTCCTATAGTGCAGTGCCCAGAATTGTACACAGTACTCCAGCTGTGATCTAACTAGCATTTTATACAGCTCCATCATAACCTCCCTGCTCTTATATTCTGTGCCTTGGCTAATAAAGGCAAGTATCCCATATGCCTTCCTAACCAACTTATCTACCTGTGCTGCTGCCTTCAGTGATCTGTGGACAAGTACACCAACGTCCCTCCGTACTTCCTAGGGTCCTACCACCACTATGCATGACCTCCAGCTGGAAAAAATGTTTTCTGGCATTTGCCTCACAAAGCTTCCTTCTATATTGCAAATTATTTTGAACGTTATCTTAGAATGTTAAAATTCAGTCTAGAATTTTCCATTCTAAACATCAAAATAACGATGACAAACAATATACAAAACAACTGCTTTTGCAATTTTTTCCCCTCACCATAGCCATGTAAAACACTGAAGAATGGATTCTAGCTTCATGCTCTTTTCAAAGATATTGACCAAATGAGTACTGCTAGTACTTTTTGTTTTTGCTTGGGCTCTTATATAAATTCCAATTAATTTCAGTGTCACCTTTGCCTAAATCACTGAGGTCCACCCACACATCAATCAATGCAAAATCACCATTGGCAACAGCGCACATAAATGACGTCAGAGACACCAATCACAAACAAAAACTAAAAACAGGGGGAAATGGTTTCGTTCTTTATTCGGAGTCAAAGGTTGCCTCAGTGAAATATGTCGTGAGACTATTGATTTGGATAAGGTTTTTCTAAAAGGAAAAGTTAACAGCATGACAGTGACGCTTGTGACGTCATCTGGTTTAAGATGGCAGCACGGATTTGAGGTGGTCACGTGCGCCGCGCTGCTTTGTGAGCGCATTGGTAGTAAAGGAGCGGCGGGAGCATCCATACCCATATACATACTTTGTGGCTCGTGGCCGCTCTTCGGCTTTTTCAAATCACTGCGAAGCTAACGGAAAGGTGATCGCGCGGGTGGACGCGGCGTATTTGGCGCGCAGGGTGGGATCGTGTTGGTGTTTGTCAGAGGCTGGTGGACATTTCACCTTTTAATCAGGGGTGGGGGCTGACTGCAACGGCCTGACTCTGGGGGTGGCGACTCCATTGGGACCCCCCATCCCTTCCCCGGGGACCCCCACTTGCCCTTCCCCCACCCCACTGGGACTTCCCCTTTTACCCCCCCCCCCCCCCCCCCCCGTTCACCCATCACTCACTCCCCTTATTGCTGGTCAATCTCCAACGGGTTGGGATCAAGATCTCCGACCAGCAGCCCGTACCCGCTGTTTTGACGGAAGGTCACCGACCTAAAACGTTAACTCTGCTCCACTCTCAACAGATGTTACCTGGAGTTGCTGAGTATTTCCAACATTTTCTGTTTTTATTTCGCATTTCTAGGCACCCGGGGTATTTTTGCTCTAGCTGTGGTAGTTGTCCGTTTTATCGTGAGTTATCGCTGGGCTGGGCCGGGACGGGATGTTTTGGGGGGCGGGCGGGGCTTGGTGTGGAGACACGTCTGTCATTCTAGCGTTTTGATTAGACCATGAATGCTTAATTTTAGAGTTGGGATTTTTTGTTTTTTGCGGATTGGTGCAGGAACCGACTAAAGTCCATTTGAAGAGACGGCACCAGTTCGGAACCAAGAGATCAAGTAGCTTCTGTAACATATTTATAGGGCCCTTGAGTTAAAATAGAGGAACGTTGCAGTGTTTGAGAGAGTTGGTTCGTTCTTTAAACCGGGTGTACTTTTCTGTTAGGTAGTTGGGGTTAAACGGCGATTGTTTTTATTTTGATTAGTTTTTAAATTCCACATTTTAGCTGAAAGATGTTTGTTTTTCTTTGAGGGAAATCTCTCAGAATAAAATTGACGGCTGCTTTTCGTGGCACTCGGCTTTCATTGAGGTCAGTTTGTCCACTGGAGAGTGGAGGAGAGAAATGATTTTTGGGGAGGGGGAGAAATGTGAGCTTGATCCCTTGTTTACAAAATAGTCTAAGTTCTATTTTTAAATTTGAGAGCTGCCTTGGAACTCCAGGTATTTATGAAAACATTTTAGGTTTTAATGTAGTGTAGTATTAATTTGGGTTAAAAAAATTATCTAAGTACATGGGCTACTAACTTCTAGCTTTGGTTTTTCGTCCTTCTATTCTGCCATTAACTTTTGAGGTAAACGTTAAAGAGGCCAGGATTGCCTGACCCAGCCTACTAGAGTCATGGAGAGATACAGCACTGAAACAGGCCCTTCGGCCCGACGAGTCCGTGCTGACCATCAACTACCCATTTATACTAATCCTACATTAATCCCATTTTCCCTCTCATCCCCACCTTCCCTCAATTCTCCTACCACCTACCTTCACTAGGGACAATTTTTACAATGGCCAATTTACCTATCAACCCGCATGTCTTTGGCATGTGGGAGGAAACCGGAGCACCTGGAGGAAACCCATGCGGTCACAGGGAGAACTTGCAAACTCCGCACAGGCAATACCCAGAACTGAACCTGGGTCGCTGGAACTGAGGCTTGATTAGATTAGAGATACAGCACTGAAACAGGCCCTTCGGCCCACCGAGTCTGTGCCGAACATCAGCCACCCATTTATACTAATCCTACACTAATCCCATATTCCTACCAAATATCCCCACCTGTTCCTATATTTCCCTACCACCTACCTATACTAGTGACAATTTATAATGGCCAATTTACCTATCAACCTGCAAGTCTTTTGGCTTGTGGGAGGAAACCGGAGCACCCGGAGAAAACCCACGCAGACACAGGGAGAACTTGCAAACTCCACACAGGCAGTACCCAGAATCGAACCCGGGTCCCTGGAGCTGTGAGGCTGTGGTGCTAGCCGCTGCACCGCCCTGTTAGATCTCAAATGAATGATGGTAGAGGTGCTACAATTGGCTTCATTGCAACTGGATTATGGAGAGAAAAATCGAGCAGGGTTCCCAGCCCAAGTACCATGGTGTACAGCTCTTGCTGAACTTGTACTTGTGAATGTCAGCTGAGGATGCGCTTGTCTTTGGTGTCCACTGCGGTTGTGTAGTCTGTTCACTTTAGTCTAGACAAAAAGTGAAGAATGTTGGTGTGAAAGAGATAGCACAGGGTGCTGAGTGTCAGTGGAGCTGGTATTAAGGGGAGCAGAGTAAAGCTTGTACATGACTTTTAACTTTTATTGTAATATTTTCATCATACTTAAAGAATCTTGTATGGAATTAAATTAATGAATATTCTAAAAATTTAAAGCACTAATGTAAATTGTCCTGTTCCTGTTAAAACGAAGAGTTAGATGAATCACATGCAACACACTAAATTGAGAAAGGAGAACAAGGTTAAAACTTTGTGACAGGAGAATTCAATATTTTGGTTGGGCAACGAAGCTGGATGAAAAGCTTAGCTTTTATTAATGCAGTTGGTGTCAGTGATATTCATAGAATTGCACAACACAGAAGGAGGCATCATGCTGTGTTACTCTTTGAAAGACCGATCCAATCAGTCCCACTTCCCTTTTTCCTTAGTCCTACAGTTTTTTTTTCCTATATGTATCCAATTCTTTTTTGGAAGTTACCATTGAACCTACTTCAACCACCCTTTTCGGATAATAAATTCCTAGTCATAACTTGCTTTGTAAAAATAATTCTCTTTCTCTCCCACCCCTCTACCCTTCCTGGTTCTTTTGCCAAATATATGAAATCTCTCATTACTGACCCTCCTGTCAGGAGAAATCGTTTCTGTCTATCGTATTAAGATTTGAATACTGATTAAATTTCCCCCCCTTAACCTTCTCTGCAATAAAGAATAATCCTAGCTTCTCTAGTCTCTCTCCACATATCTGAAGTCCCTCATTCTGATTTCATTACAGTAAAACTTTCCACCCCCTCCAAGACCTTGACATCCTTTCAAACGTGTGGCGCTCTGAATTGTATCCATTACTCCAGCTGAGGCCTAATCAGTGATTTATAAAGATTTTCCATAACCTCTTGCTTTTGTACACTCTACTCTTTATAAAGCCATGAGTCCCATATGCTTTTTAAAACAGCTTTATAACATGATCTGCCACCTTCAAAGATTTCTGTATGTGAGTCCCCAAGTGTATCAGTTCCTACACCCCTTTTACAATTATACCATTTGGTTTGTGTTGCTGCCTCTTATTCTTCCAAAATGACTTTACGCTTCTCTGCATTGTTTCATCTACCCCTTGTCTGCCTATTTCACCAATCTGGCTGGAATTCTTCTGCTGTCCTTCTCACTGTTTACTACATTTCCAAATTTCTGTTGTCTGCAAACTTTTTGAAATCATGAGTCATCCTTAATGACTAAGTCCAGGCCCTTTAATATGTATCAAAAACAGCAGTGGTCCTTAATGCCGACCCATGGGGGACCACCACTGTATACTTCCTCCCAATATGATGAACAACCTTTCTCTGATACTTCGTTTTCTGTCTCAGCCATTTTCATATCCATGCGATATTACAACAGTGACTACACTTCAAAAGTATTTCATTAGGTGTAAAGTGCTTTGGGACATCTTGTCTTGAAAGGCGCTACATAAATGCACGTCTTTCTTTCTTTGCCATTGCCTTTTGCTGCCATGGACCTCAAATTTGCTAACCAGTGTATTATGGGTCACTTCATCAAATGTGTTTTGAAAGCCCAATGTAATCTGCAGAATCTTCATTAACCCTGTGTTATTTCATCAAATAACTCAATCAAATTTGTCAAGACACATTTGCCTTTAACAAATCCCTGTTGGTTATCATTTGTTAACCAATGTTTTTCCAAGTGACAATTTTGTCTTGGATTATGGTCTTGTAAGTTTCTTCTGCACTGGTGGGCTGCCTGGCCTGTAGTTGTCAGGTTTATCCTCTCCTCTTTTGAACAGGGTTGTACATTTGCAATCCTCCAGTCATCTGGCACCACTCCTATATCCAAGGAGGGGGAAAAGATTGTGGGCAGAGCTGTAGCTACTTCCCTCAACAACCTGGAATGCATCCCATTTAAACTGTGACTTCTCTGCTTTTCTGCTTTGAGCACTGTAAACCTTTGCCGTTTGCTTTCATGGACTTCAAATTTGCTAACCTATCTATTTTGATCCCCTCCAATTTTTCTAC
This sequence comes from Heterodontus francisci, assembly GCF_036365525.1. NCBI lineage: Eukaryota > Metazoa > Chordata > Chondrichthyes > Heterodontiformes > Heterodontidae > Heterodontus > Heterodontus francisci. Next base: position 73,730,801 of record NC_090371.1, on the reverse strand, counting down.
ACTCTTCATTGGTAGCATTTTGTTTTGTGAAGGCAGATGCTAAGTACTCATTTAGATGCGGCTCAGTGGGCAGTAGCCTTGTATTGGAGTCAGGAGATTGTGGGTTCAAGTATCACGTCAGAGACTTGAGCGCATGATTTAGGCTGGCACTCCAGTGCAGTATAGTAGGAGTGCTGCACTTCTGGAGGTGTCATCTTACGAATGAGACAGTTAAACTGAGTCCCTGTCTGCCGCCTTGAGTGGAGGTAGAAGATAACTTGGCGCTATTTCAAAGAACAGGGGAGTTCTTCCCAGTGTCCTGGCTGATATTTATCCTTCAATCAGCATCTCTTGTATAAAAAAAAAATTAAATAAAAAAAAAAAAGTGCTTTTAAGAATTTGCTGTGCACAAATTGGCTGCAGAGTTTCTTGCATACAGCAGTGACTACGCTTCTAAAGTATTTCATTGGCTGTAAAGTACTTTGGGACATCATGGGGTCATGAAAGGTGTTACATAAATGCAAGTCGTTTAGCATCTCAACCGCATCCTATTCCTCCAAGATGATTTCCTTTTTGGATCATAATCAGCCCCACCTTCCTCTGATTATCCTGTTACACCTTATACATTTAAGGAAGACTTGTGTGCCCTTTCGTTGTCTGCTCATCTTGTACACACCCCTCTTTCATTTTTCTGTCCTCTGTGCTTACTGTCTTAATTTTTCACTATAATCCTGACATTTTTATTTAATTTTAGTGTTGATCTCTAGTCATCCAGTGTGGAGCTCCATAAATAATTATGGAGGGTGCACTTTCCCAGTTGTAAATATTAGAATATTCAGTAATTGTGTGTTTGTAAAGGGGTGAAATAACTTTACTGTTGTAATTACTCATGGGGGTGGGGTGTGAGAGGGGAAAAACAAGGTTAATTTATGGGATATGTTTTTAAGGAGGCTCAAGTTCCCTCTTTGGTACCAATTTTCTCCTTTTATGAATGTGTTGACTCATGTCTTACAATTGCATGCCCAGTGGCTGCCCTGTTGTACCTCATCAAAGTGGCAAGTTTTCATAGAAGAATGGACTGAATGTTGGAAGGTTGTTAATTGTGGGCTGGGGCATCAAAGATGAGTAATTCTGTTCCCATGTGTCTTTCAGCAGAAGTTGTGGCATATTGATCAGAACTGTCTTGAACTGTTTTCTCTCCTTGGGCCTGTGTGGTAAGACAAGTTGCCATTCCAGCTGAGATCTGTAACTGGCGCAGCCCAGTGTGATTTAGTCCCAATGTGAGCAGTGAATTTTGCCACTGTGTTATTTGACTAATGCATTGGTAGCGGTCCTGTAAAAGGGATCACAATTATGAATGGATTTTATTAATGGACTATCTTTGTTTGTCAAGAATGCACCAAGATATTTCAAAATGGATGTAAGGAAAACTTGTGCGAAGCCAGGAAGGGATAGAATCATAGGGGTGACTAAAAGATTGGTTGAAGGAATTCGTTTGAGTGAGGTTTTTTAATCTTGTCTTTGGAAAGTTGAATTATGCTATCGGCCTGCATTTGTCAGTCTGTCATTGCCCTGAAAACTTGGGCTGCCTTCTAATGTGGCATTTGCTCAATGTAAGCTCGAGGAACAGCACCTCATCATTTGATTAGATACTTTACTGTCTTCCAGACTTGATGTTGAGTTCGGTGATTTCAGATCATAACCTCTGTCTCCATTTTGTTTTTGGATTGCAGAATTTGTTAATGCTTTTCCCATTTACATCTCCTATAGACCCATCTTTTGTTTCTTTACTTGTCCCATTGCCATCTCCTTTTTCCTTGCAAGCCCCTAAACGCTCCTAGGTGAAACAGCGATTTAATTTTACTTTCAATTTAGTATACCGTATTTGCCGCTCAAGATGTGGTCCCCAATGTTGGACACCAAAAAGCAGATTGGGTGACTGCTTCACGGAACACTCCATTCAGTCTGCAAGTGTGATCCTGAGCTTCCGGTCACCTGTCATTTTAATTCTCTCCCACTTTGACCTCAGTCTCCTATACAGTTATAATAAAGCTCAAGCTTGAGGAACAGCACCTCATCTTCAAATATGGCATTCTACAGCCTTCTGGACTCAACATTGAGTTCAATTTTAGATTATAAGCTCTGTCCCCATTATTTTTGGACAGCAGCTGTTGGTGATTTCTCTCTCCCACTTTACACGAACTCTCGACTGATCTTTTGTTTACTAGTCCCATTACCATCTTTCTTTTGCCTTACGCAATCATCCTTTTGACACTTAATTAATCTCTCCTGCCTTCCACCTTATCACGGACTTTCTGTTTAATTCTTCCCCTTCCCTGCCCCTCATTGCCTAAAATCTGTTACATCTCTTGACTTTTCCAGTTCTGATAAAAGGTCATTGACCTGAAATGTTAACTGTTGCTCTCTCAATAGGTGCTACCTGACCTGAGTATTTCCAACATTTTGTGTTTTCATTTCTGCCTGGTAATGTTTGAACACTTCAGAGAGCACTTAGTCAACTATAGTGTGGTGTCGTCACTTGCAGACTAAACCAGGTAGAGGTGGTACTGTCCTGAAGTATATCAATGAAGCAGCTTAATTATTAGAACAGCCCCGTTGCTTTCTCTGTGCTAGTGCACATTGCCAGATTTATTCAATTTACTTTTATAATTTGTCATGATGGATTTGAGCTCTGATTCTCAGTTAGTCCTGTACCATAAGCATTATACTACCATACATGTTAAAGATTGAGGGAGGCTTAGATGTTTAGGGGTGAAGTTGTAGACAGTAGAACAAAGAACTGTATAGCACAGAAACAGGCCATTCGGCCCACCAAGCCTGCGCCGATCTTGATGCCTGCCTAAACTAAAACCTTCTGCACTTCCGGGGACCGTATTCCTCTATTCCCATCCTATTCATGTATTTGTCAAGATGCCTCTTAAACGTTGCTATCGTACCTGCTTCCACCACCTCCCCTGGCAGCAAGTTCCAGGCACTCACCACCCTCTGCAAAACACTTGCCTCGCACATCCCCTCTAAACTTTGCCCCTCTCGCCTTAAACCTATGTCCCCTAGTAACTGACTCTTCCACCCTGGGAAAAAGCTTCTGACTATCCACTCTGTCCATGCCGCTCATAACTTTGTAAACCTCTATCATGTCGCCCCTCCACCTCCATCGTTCCAGTGAAAACAATCCGAGTTTATCCAACCTCTCCTCATAGCTAATGCCCTCCAGACCAGGCAACATCCTGGTAAACCTCTTCTGTACCTTCTCCAAAGCCTCCACGTCCTTCTGGTAGTGTGACGACCAGAATTGCACGCAATATTCTAAGTGTGGCCTAACTACAGTTCTGTACAGCTGCAGCATGACTTGCCAATTTTTATACTCGGTGCCCTGACCGATGAAGGCAAGCATGCCGTATGCCTTCTTGACTGCCTTATCCACCTGCGTTGCCAGTTTCAGTGACCTGTGGACCTGTACGCCCAGATCTCTCTGCCTGTCAATACTCCTAAGGGTTCTGCTATTTATTGTATACTTCCCACCTGCATTAGACCTTCCAAAATGCATTATCTGACATTTGTCCGGATTAAACTCAGGTGATTGAAGTTTTTGGGAACGATGATGGAATTGGAAGACTGGAATATACAAGAAGGGACATGGGCCTGAGGTAATTAAAGAGGTGGGCTGGGAAAATGCTGTAATGGTGTTACTGATGAGGAAATTAAAATTATCAGATGTTAAATATGATTTTGCTCTCAGCTTTATAACACTCATTTCTCCTGGAGGCTTATACATCTGTAGGTTAAAACTTGTTTTTTGTTTCCTTGAACTTACAAATGATCAAATTCACAGATTATTGCCCGCAAGCAGGAAGATGGCCTATTTTGGTCAGTATGGGGATGCAGCAGTACGGCAATGCTGTTTTTAAATGCAATTACTGTTGGAATTTTGCTAAAGCTGAGTATAAATCTCTTGCCACAATCTATTTTAAGATGCGCATAGTTTGAGATTATCTTTTTTGACAGGTGTGTATGTGTATTGATATTCATTTCTATTTTCTGTTTACAGACTGCATGCCATCAGATTTCTCTCCAGCTTGGAGGCTATGTATATGTGTGATGTGTGACTGGCTGCTGGAGAAATGTGAAATTTTCTGAGGTGGGGGGTGGGGTTGGGAGGAGGCGGAGGAGGATTCAGCTGTGATGTTTTGTTGGTAAGGTTGCTGACATTCAGTTTAGGCTTATACTAGGGTAATAGTAGTGAAGAATAGATGGTCACTTAATTATGCCTTCCAGCATTACTCATTGGCACGAGGAGAGTGTATGGAGAGAGGAGAAGAAGTGAATATCAGGTATAAGTTCAGAAAGTCCTTAATCCAATGTGCCAAAAACGAAAGGGGAAATCACGGTGGCAAAGTAACAGTGCAAACTACAGTGTTAGAATTTAGCCACGCATTTGTGTGCACAGTCGGGTTGGGCAGGCGTGTGCATGCATGTTATATACACATGTTCAAATATTGAATTGCAGACTTGATTGGACTTTGTTAACTTAAATGCCTGAAATCTTGAGAACTTGTTTTTTTTTAGTATGACCTCTAAGTCCCAAGGTGCTTTGCAGCAAATGAGGTTTTTTTAGTCACTTGTGATGTAATGTACGGAAAACCAGCAGCCAGTATGCAGACAGCAATGAAATAAATCGCCAGATAATCAGTTGTTTCAGTGACGTTGGTTTAGGGATAATATTGGCTAGGACACCAGGGACAGCTCCCCTACTGTTCAAATTATGCCATGGATCTCTTGTATCATTCTGAAAGACACCATCTCTGACAGAGTGGCATCCTCTTAGTACTGCACTGAAGTGTCAATCTAGATTCCATGCTTAAGTCTTTAGCTGTAACAGTGGTTAAATCGGAAAGAAGCAAGCTTTCAGCTATAGGCAGTTGAGTTTGGTCTTCAGAAGTTAATATTCAAATCAGTTTCAGCTTAATGGAAATACTAGAAAATCACTGGCATCTGGGGTAAATTGAGAGTGCTGTATTTGCTCATTTATGTCTCCATTTCTGTGTAAAATAGATTTTCTTAGGAAATAAGATTAAAGGGTTTTTTTGAAAAACTTAATCTATTGAAATGTCTAGAAATTAGTTATCTAAAAGATGTGGCCTCCAGAATTGCATTGGAGCTCAAATGTGACCTGAGGAGCCAATTACATCTTCAGTATTGCTGGAAAAAAAAAAGATATGCTGTCGAAGCTTTTCATCTTGTGCTTATCAGGACAGATGCAAGAACACCAAATTTCAAAGCGAGCAACAATTTATACTGCATGAGAAAAGGTTTCTGATTGGTTTGGAGGTCAACTCTGGTCAAGGCCCTGCCATGGAGAATGCACCAGGGAAATATTGTCCCCCATGCTTTTGTTTAATTCAAAAAAAGGGTGCAATGCCTAAACATGTTCCTTTTGCCTGCAGAGGGCAGGTACCTGCCTATGAATGCTTATTACAAGCATAAGTGAGTTGCATTGTGAGCCCGACTGATAATCCTAAATGGATTGTTAGTGTAATTCTGGGCTCACTCAGGATTGTTCAGTAAGTACTATCCAATTGCGGAATCACATCTAACATTAGACATTGTGTTCTGTGTTTTGCAAGTATACTCGGCCCCTCGAGTGTGTTCTGCCATTCAATAAGATCATAGTTGATCTGGTTGTAACCTCGACTCGACATTCCTGGCTACCCCTGATAACCTTTCACCCCCTTGCTCATCAAGAATTTATCCACCTCTGCCTTAAAAAATATTCAAAGACTCTGCTTCCACCGCCTTTTGAGGAAGAGAGTTCAAAAGACTCACGACTCTCAGAAAAAAATTCTCCTCATCTCTGTCTTAAATGGACAACTCTTTATTTTTAAATAGTGACCCCTAGTTCTAGATTCTCCCACAAGGGGAAGCATACTTTCCACATCCACCCTAGCAAGACCCCTCAGGATCTTGTATGTTTCAATCAAGTTGCCTCTTATTCTTCTTAACTGCAGCAGATACAAGCCTAGCCTGTCCAACCTTTCCTCTTTGGACAACCTGCCCGTTCCGGTATTAGTCTAGTAAACCTTCTCTGAACTGCTTCCAACGCATTTACATGCTTCCTTAAATAAGGCGACCAATACTGTACACAGATGTAAAAACAAATGCTGAAAATACTGCAGTCTGGCAGCATCTGTGGAGAGAGAAACAGAGTTAACGTTTCAGGTCAGTGACCCTTCATCAGAACTGACAAATATTAGAAATGTAAAAGGTTTTAAGCAAGTAAAGTGGGGGTGGGGCAAGAGAGAACATAAATAGTAGCAGGAGTAGGCCATTCAGTAAGATCATGGCTGATCTGTCCCAGGCCTCAACTCCCCTTTTGGGCCTTCTCTGCCTAACTCTTGACTCCCCGAGATTTCAAAAATCTGTCTACCTCCATAAATACATTTTAGACCTAGCCTCCACAACTCTGAGGCAAAGAATTCCAGAGATTCACTACCCTCTGAGAGAAGAAATTCCTTCGCATCTCAGTTTTAAATGTGTCCCCTTATTCTGTAACTATGTCCCCTAATTTGAGATTCTCCCGCTAGTGGAAACATCTCAACATCTAGCCTGTCAAGCCCCCTTAAAATCTTATGTTTCTATAAGATCACCTCTCATTCTTCTTAACCCCAATGAATAAAGGCCTAACCTGTTTAGCCGTTCTTGATAAGCCAACCCCATCATCCCAGGAATCAGCCTAGTGAACCTTTTCTGAACTGCCTCCAAATGCTAGTATATTCTTTAAATAGGGGACCTAAACTGTACGCATTACTCCAGGTTTGGCTCCACCAGCACCCTGTACAGTTGTAACAAGACTTCCCTATTTTTAAACTCTAACCCCCTAGCAATAAAGGCCAAAATTCCTTTTGTCTTCCTAATTTCTTGTTGCACCTGCATGTGTTTCATGCACAAGAACACCTAGATCCCTCTACTGCAGTATTTTGTAGTCTTTCTCCATCTAAATAATCAGTCTTTTTATTCTTCCTACCAAACCCCTCACTTTCCCACATTGAACACCATCTGTCAAGTTTTTGCCCACTCACTTAACCTATCTATATCCCTTTGCAGATTCTTTGTGTCCTCATCGCAACATGCCTTCCCACCTATTTTTGTATCATCAGCAAATTTGGATACACTACACTCTTTTCCTCTAAATCGTGAATATCGATAGTAAATAGTTGAGGCCCAAGGACCGATCCTTGTGGCACGCCACTAGTTACGGCTTTCCAACCTGAAAAAGACCCATTGATCCCGACTCTCTGCCTTCTGTGTGTTAGCCAGTCCTCAATCCATGCCAACACATTACCCCCAATACCCTGAGCACTTATTTTGTGCAATAACCTTTTATGTGGCACCTTATCAAATGCCTTCTGAGAATCCAAATACACCACATCTACTGGTTCCCCTTTATCCACTCTGCTTGCTATATCCTCAAAGAACTAACATTTGTCAAACATGATTTCCCTTTCATAAAACCATGTTGACTGTTTGATTGCATTATGTTTTTCTAAATGTCCTGCTATTTCTTCCAACAATGGACTTCAGCATTTTCCCAATGACTGATGTTAAGCTAACTGGTCTGTAGTTTCCTGCTTTCTGTCTCCCTCCTTTTTTGAATAGGGTGTCACATTAGTGGTTTTCCAATCTGCTGGTACCCTACTGGTATCCAGTGAGTTTTGGTATATTATGACCAGTGCCTCCACTATCTCTGCAGCCACTTCTTTTAAAACCCTTGGATGCAGGCCATCAGGTCCTGGCGACTTGTCTGCCTTTAGTCCCATCAATTTGTCTAGCACCTTTTCCCTCATGATAGAGATTGTTACAAGTTCTTCCCTCCCATTTACACCTTTCTCATCTATTGTTGGGATGTTTATAGTGTTCTCAAGCATGAAGACCGATGCAAAATATTGGTTTAAATTATCTCCCTGTTGTTAATTCCCCAGTCTCATCCTCTAAGGGTCCCACACTTACTTTAGCTACTCTTCCTTTTAATGTACCTGTAGAAGCTCTTACTGTTTTTTAAATATTTCTTGCCAATTTACTCTCTTAACCAATTTTCTCCCTCTTTATTAGTTTTTTAGTCATCCGCTGCTGGTTTCTAAAAAAATTCCCATCCTCTGGCCTGCCACTCGTTCTCGCCGCTTTGCACGCCTTTGTTTTTGATTTGATACTCTCCTTAACTTCCTTTTGTCATCGTTCTCTTCGAGCCTTTCCTTCTGACTGGAATAAATGTTTGCTGAGTGTTATGAAATATCTGCTTTAAAGTCTGCCGCTGCTCATCTGCTGACTTTCCCTGTAGTCTATCTTTCCAGCCTGCTTTAGAGAACGCTTTCTTCATACCTCTGTAATTGCCCTTGTTTAAGTTGAAGACGCTGGTTTGAGACCCGAGTTGCTCACCCTGAAACTGAATTTGAAATTCTACCATGTTATCGCTTCCCACTAAAGGATCCTTAGATCTCTTATTAATCCTACCTCATTACACAATACCAAATCTAAAATAGCCTGTTCCCTGGTAGGTTCTGCAACGTATTGCTCTAAGTAACAATCCTTGAGGCACTCTACAAATTCGTCTTCCATGCTTCCTTTACCAATTTGATTTGTCCAGTCTATATGCAGATTAAAATCACAGTCGAAACTTAAAAAAAAACTAAGATAAAATGACCAAAGGAAAAAGGAAAAAGAAAAAAATAACTAAATATAAAAAGGGGGGCCCCATCATGCTCTGAAATTATTGAACTCCGTGCTCAGTCCGGCAGGCCGTAGCGTGCCTAATCAGTAACTGAAGCGCTGTTCCTCGAGCTTGTGTTGATGTTTGCTGGAACATTGCAACCATCCCAGACAGAGTTGGAGCATGAGAGCAGGGTGGGGGTGTTGAAATGGCTAGCAACCAGATGCTCGCGGTCATGCTTACGGACTGAGCGGAGGTGTTCGGCAAAGCAGTCACCCAGTCTGCGTTTGGTCTCCAATGTAGAGGAGACCACATTGTCTACCAAAACTCGTTTTCACAGCCACATCTCCTTCCTCAGTGACTGTCTCCGGCTCTGACTTACTCTGTACTAGTTTGTTTCTACTGTGCTTACCCACTGTTTTTTTTTTATATTTGTACTTGCGAGTGCTTTGTGCTTTGCAGTCAATTCACCTCCTCTCTGTACTAACACTTTGTCTTTCAGCACACCATCAACATACCATTTGCCTTTGTTCCATGACTTTCTGGTCAGTTATTCTGTGACCCTATCCTATCAACACCACCTCCTTTGTTATCTCTTGCTCCACCCCCAGCTTTACTTAAAACCTTTTACATTTCTAATATTTGTCAGTTCTGATGAAGGGTCACTGACCTGAAACATTAACTCTGCTTCTCTCTCCACAGATGCTGCCAGACCTGCTGAGTATTTCCAGCATTTCATGTTTTTATTTCAGATTTCCAGCATCTGCAGTATTTTGCTTTTATATTACTGTACACAGATGGGCTGGTTGAGTACCGTCAGTACTCTGCCTATTGTGAACAGCCCAAGGGGCATGCTATTTGATGACTGTGCCCTCTCGTTCTCGATTGGGGACAGAGATTTTAAAGTGATTGGCAAAAGAAGCAAAAGTGACGTGAGGAAAAACTTCTTCGTGCAGCGAGTGGTTAGGATCTGAAATGCACTGCCTGAGTGGTGGAGGCATGTTAAATCAAGGCATTCTAAGGGAAATTGGACTCTGATCTGAAAAGGAAGAATGTGCAGGGTTACAGGGAGAAAGCGGGGGTATGGCATTAGGCGAATTGCTCTTTCGGAGAGCTGATGCAGACACGATGGACCAAATGGTCACCTTCTGCGCTATAACGATTCTGTCTACATCTCTTTGCAACCTCTCTCTGTCCTCACAGCTTGCATTTCCACTTACCTTTTCATCATCAGCAAACTTGAATGCATTACTCTCGGTCTCTTCGTCTAAGTCATTAAGGTAGATTGTAAATAACTCAGGCCCCATCCTTGCAGAGCTCCACTAGACACAGCCTGGCAATTTGAAAATGCCCCGTTTATGCCTGTGAACCCTTATCTTGCCTGTTTAATCTCTTGTGAAATCGTATCAAATGTCATTTAGAAATCCAGGTATACCCCATCAACTGGTTCCCCATTATCTACCCTACTGGTTGCATCTTCGAAAAAACTCAACATATTTGTCAAACGTTATTTCCTTTCGTAAAACCATGTTGACTTTGCCTGACGATACTATGATTTTACTAAGTGTGTTAAGACTTCCTTAATAGATTCCAACATTTTCCTGACGACTGTCAGGCTAACTGGCCTGTAGTTCCCTGTTTTCTCTGTCCTTACTTCCTTGAATAATGGTGTTTGTTAACTTCCAAGTTACTGGGACCATTCCAGAATCCAGGGAATTTTGGAAAGTCATAACCAGGGCATCCACTATCTCTGCAGCTATCTCTTTTAGAAGAAGGAGCTGCGGGACCCGAGAGAAGTCCTGTGAAAAGGTGCCCCGAACACCCAAAACATCCACGAACGGCCCCCGCGGCCGCAACTTCAAAGCGCCCGCGGGAGATGGCTCGGAGAGCATCTGCAGCGCACTGTCGGCAATGCTGCATGCCTTTATTTAAACCACTGCAAAAAAAAAACCCTTAGCAAATGTAATCACCTCTAAGTCTGCCAAATGATGCTTCACCTCCCGAAGGACGTGGATGAGCTTTCCGGACGTCGATGGTGGGCACTGAGGAAATGGCTTATTACCTGCACCAGATTCCACCCCCCCTCCCCCCCCCCCCCCCCCCCTTTACCCCCCTTCCACCCCCCCCCACCCCCGTCCCCTTCCCTGCTCCACCCTCTCAGCTCACCCCCTCACAACCCCGTCCCAGCCCGCCCCCCCCTCGCACTATCTTCACCCCGCACCCCCTTCCCCTGCACCCCCCCCCCACCCCCTCCCTCTACCCCTCCCCCTTGCATCCCCTCCTCCCACCGGCACCATCCTACACCTGTGTAGGGGCCCCAACAACCCCACTGCCTTGTGGGCGTCTCGGGAGAGACCAAGGCTAAGGGAGTAAACCCTAACAGAAAATCCGGAGCGGAACCCCGTAGGCGGTCATGTGTCACCTTTGGCATGTTTCCGGCAGTTCCTGCAGCCATACTGGTGCCAAACGTCGTGTCCTGCACTCCTTTGGACCCCACCAGAAAGGCCGAGAGGGGGGTTTTGACGACTGGGCAACTCTCAACCTCCATAAATTTGCCCAGGCATGCGCCATGGAGAGGTCACTCCATAGTTGCCTCACAGCGACTGAAACAACACGGAAGGCAGCAGTTACGGGTTATAAGTCCAGATAAATTGGCGTAGAAACTGGGCGCCACGGGTTGCCTTTGACGGTGGGAGAGGTCATTGCACCTCACTGGACAGCTACCGCCCGCCTCAAACCGGGCAGCCCCCGGTCAATAAGGTTCTGTCCCGCCACAGTCTGCCTGCTTCAATGGGTGCTTGGAGCTCAGGGTCATTGCCCGAAAGGTGGACTGATACACCGCACCAAACAACATGAAAAATGGAAAGAAGGTACCAGCCCTTTGCTTTGCAAGCTGGAACGTCAGAACTATGTGTCCTGGCCTGTCGGAAGACCTTACACAAATCAACGATTCTCGGAAGACCGCCATCATTAACAACGAGCTCAGTAGACTCAATGTGGACATTGCAGCACTTCAGGAGACTCGCCTCCCCGCGAGTGGCTCTCTAGCAGAGCAAGACTACACCTTCTTCTGGCAGGGCAGGGATCCTGAAGAACCAAGACAGCATGGAGTGGGCTTCGCCATCAGAAACTCCTTGCTCAGCATGATAGAGCCTCCCTCAAATGGCTCGGAACGCATACTGTCCATCCGACTGCTCACCACCTCTGGTCCAGTACACCTACTCAGCATCTATGCTCCAACACTCTGTTCCGCACCTGAAGCTAAAGACCAGTTCTATGAACAACTCCATAACATCATTAGCAGCATCCCCAACACCGAACACCTATTCCTGCTGGGGGACTTTAATGCCAGGGTTGGGGCCGACCATGACTCATGGCCCTCCTGCCTTGGGCGCTATGGCATTGGAAGGATGAATGAGAACGGGCAGAGACTGCTTGAGTTGTGTACCTATCATAACCTCTGCATCACCAACTCGTTCTTTCACACTAAACCCTGTCACCAGGTTTCATGGAGGCACCCAAGATCACGTCGTTGGCACCAGCTAGACCTCATTGTCACAAGGCGAGCCGCCTTAAACAGTGTTCAAATCACACGCAGCTTCCACAGTGCGGACTGCGACACCGACCACTCCCTGGTGTGCAGCAAGGTTAGACTCAGACCAAAGAAGTTGCATCATTCCAAGCAGAAGGGCCACCCGCGCATCAACACGAGCAGAATTTCTCACCCACAGCTGTTACAAAAATTTCTAAATTCACTTGTAACAGCCCTTCAAAACACTCCCACAGGGGATGCTGAGACCAAGTGGGCCCACATCAGAGACGCCATCTATGAGTCAGCTTTGACCACCTACGGCAAAAGTGCGAAGAGAAATGCAGACTGGTTTCAATCTCATAATGAAGAGCTGGAACCTGTCATAGCCGCTAAGCGCATTGCACTTTTGAACTACAAGAAAGCCCCCAGCGATTTAACATCCGCAGCACTTAAAGCAGCCAGAAGTACTGCACAAAGAACAGCTAGGCGTTGCGCAAACGACTACTGGCAACACCTATGCAGTCATATTCAGCTGGCCTCAGACACCGGAAACATCAGAGGAATGTATGATGGCATGAAGAGAGCTCTTGGGCCAACCATCAAGAAGATCACCCCCCTCAAATCTAAATCGGGGGACATAATCACTGACCAACGCAAACAGATGGACCGCTGGGTTGAGCACTACCTAGAACTGTACTCCAGGGAGAATGCTGTCACTGAGACTGCCCTCAATGCAGCCCAGCCTCTACCAGTCATGGATGAGCTGGACATACAGCCAACCAAATCGGAACTCAGTGATGCCATTGATTCCCTAGCCAGCGGAAAAGCCCCTGGGAAGGACAGCATTACCCCTGAAATAATCAAGAGTGCCAAGCCTGCTATACTCTCAGCACTACATGAACTGCTATGCCTGTGCTGGGACGAGGGAGCAGTACCCCAGGACATGCGCGATGCCAACATCATCACCCTCTATAAAAACAAAGGTGACCGCGGTGACTGCAACAACTACCGTGGAATCTCCCTGCTCAGCATAGTGGGGAAAGTCTTTGCTCGAGTCGCTCTGAACAGGCTCCAGAAGCTGGCCGAGCGCGTCTACCCTGAGGCACAGTGTGGCTTTCGTGCAGAGAGATCGACTATTGACATGCTGTTCTCCCTTCGTCAGATACAGGAGAAATGCCGTGAACAGCAGATGCCCCTCTACATTGCTTTCATTGATCTCACCAAAGCCTTTGACCTCGTCAGCAGACGTGGTCTCTTCAGACTACTAGAAAAGATCGGATGTCCACCAAAGCTACTAAGTATCATCACCTCATTCCATGACAATATGAAAGGCACAATTCAACATGGTGGCTCCTCATCAGAGCCCTTTCCTATCCTGAGTGGTGTGAAACAGGGCTGTGTTCTCGCACCCACACTTTTTGGGATTTTCTTCTCCCTGCTGCTTTCACATGCGTTCAAATCCTCTGAAGAAGGAATTTTCCTCCACACAAGATCAGGGGGCAGGTTGTTCAACCTTGCCCGTCTAAGAGCGAAGTCCAAAGTACGGAAAGTCCTCATCAGAGAACTCCTCTTTGCTGACGATGCTGCTTTAACATCTCACACTGAAGAATGCCTGCAGAGTCTCATCGACAGGTTTGCGTCTGCCTGCAATGAATTTGGCCTAACCATCAGCCTCAAGAAAACGAACATCATGGGGCAGGATGTCAGAAATGCTCCATCCATCAATATTGGCGACCACGCTCTGGAAGTGGTTCAAGAGTTCACCTACCTAGGCTCAACTATCACCAGTAACCTGTCTCTAGATGCAGAAATCAACAAGCGCATGGGTAAGGCTTCCACTGCTATGTCCAGACTGGCCAAGAGAGTGTGGGAAAATGGCGCACTGACACGGAACACAAAAGTCCGAGTGTATCAGGCCTGTGTCCTCAGTACCTTGCTCTACGGCAGCGAGGCCTGGACAACGTATGCCAGCCAAGAGCGACGTCTCAATTCATTCCATCTTCGCTGCGTTCGGAGAATACTTGGCATCAGGTGGCAGGACTATATCTCCAACACAGAAGTCCTTGAAGCGGCCAACACCCCCAGCTTATACACACTACTGAGTCAGCGGCGCTTGAGATGGCTTGGCCATGTGAGCCGCATGGAAGATGGCAGGATCCCCAAAGACACATTGTACAGCGAGCTCGCCACTGGTATCAGACCCACCGGCCGTCCATGTCTCCGTTATAAAGACGTCTGCAAACGCGACATGAAATCGTGTGACATTGATCACAAGTCGTGGGAGTCAGTTGCCAGCATTCGCCAGAGCTGGCGGGCAGCCATAAAGACAGGGCTAAATTGTGGCGAGTCGAAGAGATTTAGTAGTTGGCAGGAAAAAAGACAGAGGCGCAAGGGGAGAGCCAACTGTGCAACAGCCCCAACAAACAAATTTCTCTGCAGCACCTGTGGAAGAGCCTGTCACTCCAGAATTGGCCTTTATAGCCACTCCAGGCGCTGCTTCACAAACCACTGACCACCTCCAGGCGCGTATCCATTGTCTCTCGAGATAAGGAGGCCCAAAAGAAAGAAAGATCTCTTTTAGAACCCTAGGATGTAGGCCTTCGTGTCCTGGGGATTTGTTGGGTTTTAGTCCCTTAAGTTTGTCGAATAATTTTTCTCTACTGATTGTTACGACCAAGGTGGGAGGAGTACACTGTCTTTGCTAGTTCCACTTCTCCACAGGTCACATATATTTAAATGTATACCCAGTTACTGATGCAGTCAATCAAATGCTCTACTCTTTATCCCAGAATAGCATGCACCAACCAGGTTTCTTTAATAAAAAATAAAATTGTCAGTTTATTATAAAACAAGACTTATCCAGTAGCAAAGCATTAACACAGATTGAAATATGAAAGTTCCCTTTTAAAATCCCCCACACATAAACTTAGACACACGTTGAAAAAAAATACAGAATTTCTCTCTGCAGACGTCTGTTACAAGAAAAAGACAAAAAAGAATACTTTGGCCAAATACTTGCTAATTCTTGAAGACAAAAGAGAAGACCTGGAAGGAAGTCAGTTGTCCCTTTTGGTCTGGCGTCCAAGTATGCGGAGATGGATTACTGGGATCTTTTCAGAAGCAGTTCGTTCTGGAGATGTCGAGAAATTGTCCGGTTGGTTTTCCAGGAGAAATGTGGCATCGGGTTTCAGCCAGCGCACACTTGAATCGCAGGGTTTTTCCAAATAAAGGAGGAAAGAGGAGTTGTCACACTGGACTTCTCAGGGTCTCTTCGAGAGGTGCAGGAAAAATGAGCTAGGGGTTTCTTTTTTTTTCTTGGAAACAGTTGAACACTTGAAGAAACAGTCTTCAAAACAGTTCACACCCCAACTGAACTGTAAACAATCCAAACCCGGAAATAGAAAGTCAATCTCCTGACCATGTCAACCTTGATATGTGGCTTCTCAATAAACATCTCCCCTTGGTCCAGTTGTTTATTTATCTTAAGACAGGGTAATCTCCAGTTGAGATTGTTTTTAGCACGCATTGATTCTTCCAGTAAGTGCCCTTTTCTTTTAATATGCTATCCTTTAACTTCCTGAGTGAGCCACAGCTGTTTTTCTGTTGCTAAGTTTTTATTTTTTGATGGAATGCATTTTTAACATTTTGAATTTTCTTTAAATGTTTCTCACTGTTAATTTACTGTCATACTTTATAGTCTACTTACCTGATCAGCCTCAGCCAGCTCTCTCCTCCTATCTACTGTAATACACTTTAAGTTTAAGATTCTTGATTGTGATTGGAGTATGTTGCTTTCAAAACTTAACATGGAATTCATTTGTAATATGAACTATTTCCCAGTGGATCTTTTGCTATCTGATTACTAATTAACCCTGCCTCATTATGCAATACTAGATCCAAAATAGCTTTATCCCTAGTTGCTTCCACACTATTGCTCCAGGAAACTCTCATGAAAACATTCCATAAACCCACTTTTTAGACCACCCTTGCCAATTTGGTTCAGTCTTTATGAAGATTCAAGTCCCCCACAATTATTACATTGCCATTGTTACAAGCTCCAATAATTTATTGTTTAATGGTTTGTCCAACTGTGTATCTACTGCTAGGGGGCCTATAAACTACTCCCACCAGCGTTTTCTGTCTCTTGCTATTCCTAATCTCCACCCATACTGATTCTTCATGATCTGAGCCAAGGTCCTTTCTCAGTAATGCCCTTATGTCATCCTTTACTATCAGGGCTACCCCTCCTTCTTTTGCTATTATGTCTATTTTTTCAAAATATTGTATACACTGGAATATTTTCCGACCTTGTAACCATGTTTCTGTAATGGCAATTAGATCTAACCATTTATTTCTATTTGTGCAACTAGTTTATTTACCTTTATTGCAGCTGCTTCGTGCATTCCGATGAAGAACCTTGAATTTCATTTTCTTTAAACTGCTATTCCCTGCATGAACCTTACTCGCTGATGCACAATTACTGTTATATACTCTCTTCCTTCCTGTCTCACTCTGCTTGTCTTTACCCACATTGCTAGACTGTTCTATTGCCTTGACTTTTCTCTTTTTGTATTTCTAAATCTCTGTCGCCTGAACCATCCTACTCCTAGTTTAAAGCCCTATCCACAGCCCTAGTTATACAATTTGCCAGGATGCCAGTCACAGCCAGGTTTAAGTGGAGCCCAGCCCATCAAAACAGCTCTGTTTCCCTGGTAGTCGTGCCAGTGCCCCATGATTCAAAACCCCCTCTTTCCGCACCACTCTGAGCCATGTGTTTAATTCTGTAAAAATGCTTGACCCTATGCCAATTGACATGTGGCTTAGGTAACAATCCAGAGATGATCACCTTTAATGTTCTGCGTTTTAATTTGGACCCTAGCTCCGAAATCCCTCTGCAGAACACCATTCCTAGTTCTATCTGTCATTGGTTCCTACGTGGACCACGACAACTGTATCCTCCCCCACCCGCTCCAAGTTTGTCTTCAGCTGTGAGGAGCTGTACTTAACCCTGGCATCCAGCAGACAACACGGCCTTCGGAGCTCCTGGTTGCGGTTGCAGAGTACAGTATCTATCCCTCGACTATACTGTCCCCTATGACTACCTCATTCTTTTATAGCCAATAAAGTACCTTTTGAAGTGGAGTCATTGGTGTAATCTGGATTTTTAGTTCGAGCTTTTTTTTAAGTAGCAGAGTTGTCAGCTTTAAGTTGCTTTGCAAAACCTTTTTTAAACTAGTTAAAAATGGAAAAGATAACTTAGTTGATTCTAGTACAATTAACGATGATGGTTTTTGAAATGGAGTGCATTTTCTGTGAATGCTAAGATGTTGCAGCTTTGGTACATAGGCATGGTGTCTTTCATGCTGCAAGTGGTTACTTCTATCTGCAATTATAGAATATTAACCATAAAACAATAAAGGAGATTTAAAATTCTGAATGTGTGATTAACAATTTAAGATTGTCAGCTCAGGATATACTTGACTTCAGTTTTCTTAAAGGCCTTATTCAGTGCTTGTCATGGGAATATTCTAGGCATTTCTATGGCAGGACTGTTTTAACAAACTGGTTCCTCACTGTATCTAGGTGTATTTGTCTACTAGTTTCAGCCCAAATCTAGGATTCAAGCAAATAATCTAGATTTGATGTTTCACGGAACTGCTGTACTGTTGGAGATGTTGTTTATTTAGCTGAGTTTTTTTTAAATTGAGGCGTTTGTTAAGCAACAGAAGTAGACCATTGAAGTCTGTTCCAGCATTCAACTAAATCATGGCTTGTCCATACCACAACTCCACTTAACTGTCAATGTTTCATATCATTTGATACCCTTGCCTTACAAAAATCCATCAGTCTCTGTCTTAAAAATTTAAATTTTTCTAGCATCTACAGCCTTCGAGGAGAATTCTAGATTTCCACTTTGTGTGGAGAAAGTGCATCCTGAATTCATTTCTGAATGGCATAGTTCCAATTTTAACCTTTCGCCCTCTTGTATGTATCTAATCCTGTTACGTCAAGACCTCAATTTCAGCAATAGAAATGTGATCTAACTCGAGAGAATAAAGTTAAGTTTATGCATCCCGCCACAATATAACCCTCTAAGACCTGGTATGGTTCTGGTGAATGTGCTGCACCCTCTGAGGTGCAGTGCCCAAAACCAAACACAGACCAAGGCGCTATGCAACTGAACCACATCTTCCTCACTTCCAACTCTTTTTACTTAAAGGCCACATTTCTTTAATCTTTGGTTTACTTTTTGTACCTGTGCAGTTGGTTTTAGTAATCTTTGCACAAGTTGCACCCAAATCCTATGCTGCTCTGCGCCTTTTTTTTGTCTTATCCAAAGTGGATCACTTTGCACTTTTCTCTCATTGAACTCCATCTTCATTTTGCCCACTTGCTTAGTCTGTATATGGTCCTTTGCAACTTTCTGCTCCCATCTACACAAATTTGCTGTGCCTCCTAACTCTCATCTTGGATATACAAATCTATTTCTTCATCCAAGTCCTTAAGAGATAAGGTGAAAAGCTGAGGCTGCAGTTCAGATCCCTGGGTACGCCACTTGTCATAGCTCACTGATCAAAGTATATCCCTTTCTCTTTCTCTGACCTCCATGTCACAAGACCTTGTCCAAGTTATGATTGTGAGCCAGTGACTTTGGGGTCATTTGACCATCAGAGCTTTGCATCTGGGTCTGTCCATGTGTGTTTCTAGCTGCATTTGTTACATAGAAACATACATAGAAAATAGGAGCAGGAGGAGGCCATTTGGCCTTTCAAGCCTGCTCTGCCATTCATTATGATCATGGCTGATCATCCAACTCAGTAACCTGTTCCTGCTTTCTCCCCATACCCTTTGATCCCTGTAGACCCAAGAGCTATATCTAACTCCTTCTTGAAAACATACAATGTTTTGGCCTCACCAAGGCCCTGTATAATTGCAGCAAGACATCCCTGCTGCTGTACTCTAATCCTCTCGCTATGAAGGCTTACATACCATTTGCCTTTTTTCTTGCCTTTTGCACCTGCATGCTTACCTTCAACGACTGGTGTATGAGAACACCCAGGTCTCGCTGCATATTCCCCTGTTTGTTTATAGCCATTCAGATGATGATCTGCCTTCCTGTTTTTGCTACCAAAGTGGATAACCTCACATTTATCCACATACTGCATTTGCCCACTCTCAACTTGTCCAAATCACCCTGAAGCCTTTCTGCATCCTCCTCACAACTCACCCTCCCACTCAGTTTTGTGTCATCTGCAAATTTGGAGACATTACAAAGAACAAAAAACAAAGAAAATTACAGCACAGGAACAGGACCTTTGGCCCTCCAAGCCTGCGCCGATCCAGATCCTCTATCTAAACATGTCGCCTATTTTCTAAGGGTCTGTATCTCTTTGCTTCCTGCCCATTCATGTATCTGTCTAGATACATCTTAAAAGACGCTATCGTGCCCGCGTCTACCACCTACGCGTTCCAGGCACCCACCACCCTCAGCGTAAAGAACTTTCCACGCATATCCCCCCTAAACTTTTCCCCTCTCACTTTGAACTCATGACCCCTCGTAATTGAATCCCCCACTCTGGGGGGAAAAAGCTTCTTGCTATCCACCCTGTCTATACCTCTCATGATTTTGTGCACCTCAATCAGGTCCCCCCTCAACCTCCGTCTTTCTAATGAAAATAATCCTAATCTACTCAACCTCTCTTCATAGCTAGCGCCCTCCATACCAGGCAACATCCTGGTGAACCTCCTCTGCACCCTCTCCAAAGCATCTACATCCTTTTGGTAATGTGGCGACCAGAACTGCACGCAATATTCCAAATGTGGCCGAACCAAAGTCTTGTACAACTGTAACATGACCTGCCAACCCTTGTACTCAATACCCCGTCCGATGAAGGAAAGCATGCCATATGCCTTCTTGACCACTCTATTGACCTGCGTTGCCACCTTCAGGGAACAATGGACCTGAACACCCAAATCTCTCTGAACATCAATTTTCCCCAGGACTTTTCCATTTACTGTATAGTTCACTCTTGAATTGGATCTTCCAAAATGCATCACCTCGCATTTGCCCTGATTGAACTCCATCTGCCATTTCTCTGCCCAACTCTCCAATCTATCTATATTCTGCTGTATTCTCTGACAGTCCCCTTCGCTATCTGCTACTCCACCAATCTTAGTCTCGTCTGCAAACTTGCTAATCAGACCACCTATACTTTCCTCCAAATCATTTATGTATATCACATGTAAATGTATATTACATTTAGTTCCCTCATCTAAATCATTGATATCTCCAACACAGAAGTCCTTGAAGCGGCCAACACCACCAGCTTATATACACTACTGAGTCAGCGGCGCTTGAGATGGCTTGGCCATGTGAGCCGCATGGAAGATGGCAGGATCCCCAAAGACACATTGTGCAGCGAGCTCGCCACTGGTATCAGACCCACCGGCCGTCCATGTCTCCGCTATAAAGACTTCTGCAAGCGCGACATGAAATCGTGTGACATTGATCACAAGTCGTGGGAGTCAGTTGCCAGCATTCGCCAGAGCTGGCGGGCAGCCATAAAGACAGGGCTAAATTGTGGTGAGTCGAAGAGACTTAGTAGTTGGCAGGAAAAAAGACAGAGGCGCAAGGGGAGAGCCAACTGTGCAACAGCCCCAACAAACAAATTTCTCTGCAGCACCTGTGGAAGAGCCTGTCACTCCAGAATTGGCCTTTATAGCCACTCCAGGCGCTGCTTCACAAACCACTGACCACCTCCAGGCGCGTATCCATTGTCTCTCGAGATAAGGAGGCCCAAAGAGATATTGTGAATAGCTGGAATCCTAGCACCAGTCCCTGCGGTACCCCACTAGTCACTGCCTGCTATTTGGAAAAAGACCCATTTATCCCTACTATTTGTTTCCTGTTGCCAACCAATTTTCTATCCATCGCAATACACTACCCCCAATCCCATGCGCTTTAATTTTACATGCTAATCTCTTATGTGGGACTTTGTCGAAAGCCTTCTGGAAGTCCAAATAAACCATATCCACTGGCTCCCCCTCATCAACTCTACTAGTTACATCCTCGAAGAACTCTAGTAGATTTCCCTTTCGTTAATCCATGCTGACTCTGCCTGATTCTACCACTGTTCTCCAAGTGCTCTGCTATAAAATCTTTGATAATGGACTCTAGCATTTTTCCCACTACTGACGTCAGGCTGACTGGTCTATAATTCCCTGCTTTCTCTCTACCTCCCTTTTTAAATAGTGGGGTTACATTGGCTACCCTCCAATCTGTAGGAACTGTTCCAGAGTCTATAGAATCTTGGATGCATTGGTGGTCATCTTCCACTATTTCTAGAGCCGCTTCCTTAAGTACTCTGAGATGCATACCATCAGGCCCTGGGGATTTATTGGTCTTCAACACCATTTCTCTAATAATACTGATTTCCTTCAGTTCCTCTCTCTCTAAGCCCTGTGTTCCTCGTCATTTCTGGTATGATACTTCTGTCCTCCTTTGTGAAGACAGAACCCAAGTATGCATTTAGTTGGTCAGCCATTTCTTTATTCCCCATAATAAATTCCCCTGTTTCTGACTGTAAGGGACCTACATTTGTCTTCACCAGTCTTTTTCTCTTCACACACCTATGCAAGCTTTTACAGTCAGCTTGCTCTCGTACTCTATTTCCCCCTTCTTAATCAATCCCTTTGTCCTCCTTTGCTGAATTCTAAACTGCTCCCAATCCTCAGGTCTGTTTTTTCTGGCAGATTTATATGCCTCTTCCTTTGATCTAATGCTATCTCTAATTTCCCTTGTAAGCCATGGTTTGGCTACCTTTCTCATTTTACTTTTGCACCAGACAGGGGTAAACAATTGTTGCAGTTCATCCATGCGCTCTTTAAATGTTTGCCATTGCCTATCCACCTTTAAATAACGTTTCCCAATCTGTCATAGCCAACTTGTGCCTCATACCTTCATAGTTTCCTTTACTAAGATTCAGGACCCTAGTCTCCGAATCAGCTATGTCACTCTCCATCTAGATGAAGAATTCTATCATATTGTCGCTCATCCCCAAGGGGTCTTGCACCACTAGATTGTCAATTATTCCTCTCATTACACAATACCCAGTCTAGGATGGTCTGTTCTCTAGTTGGTTCCTCAATGTATTGGTCCAGCAAACCATCCTGTATACACTCCAAGAATTCCTCCTCTACGGTATTGTAATTAATTTGATTTGTCCAATCTATATGCAGATTAAAATCGGCCATAATTACAGATGTTCCTTTTTCGCATGCATCTCTAATTTCCTGTTGAATGCCACTCCCAACATCACCACTGCAGTTAGGGGGTCTATATACAACCCCCACTAATGTTTTTTGCCCCTGTTTCTCAGCTCTACCCATACAGATTCCACATTGTCAGTTAATATCTTTCCACTATTGCGTTAATTTCCTCTTTAACCAGTGATGCAACTCCACTGCCTTTTGCTTTTTCGTCTGAATAGCAGTTGGAAGCAAGACACTTTTCTCTTTCCCTAGGAGCACTTGGTCCAATTGCAGTGTTCCTACCAATGCCCCTGTTAAAATCAGCACGTTGGTTCAAATTGAAGGAACACTTTTCTGATTTGTTTGACTTAGCCATGTGTTGATTAAACCAGCTGAGCTACAGGAAACCCAGGCTCTATTTACATACCCATTTGAAATTGCAGACCAAAGGTTCCTTTCTAATTTCCCTGTTTCCATCCTCCATGGGTTCGTTGACTGTTTCTCCATTGGTTTAGCACCTGGACAACATCAACGTGAGCAGAGTTCACACTGAAGAATATTAAAATTGGGACAGCTTCAATTTGACAATCAGAAGCACTTAGATCTAGGTTGACACTCTGCAGTACTGAGGGAGTGTTGTGCTGTCGGAGGTGCCGTCTTTCGGGTGAGAATCATACTGAGGATGGTTCTGTAATACGTCTGCGTGCTCAGGCGGTCGTAAAAGATCCGATGACGCTTTCAAAGAGCAGCAGGGTAGTTATTCCCAGTGGCCTGGCCAGTTTTTCTTCAGTCAACATGGCAAAAAGACTATCTGTTCATTATCACATAGCTGTTGTGGGAGCTGTGCACAAATTGGTTGCCAAGTTTCCTACATTACAACAATGATTACTTTTAAACTACTTCATTGGTTGTAAAGCACTTTAGGTCATTCTGATGTTGTGAAAGGCATGTTTATTTTTAAGTTCCTATTTTGTATTGGTGCTGCAAGCTTTTGTCAAGTATGAACAATGGGGATGTTCTGTTTTAAAGTGGTTTCTCATTTGAGTGACTAGACTCTAAATCAATTTCCACCAGAACGCTTATTTGTTTTTTTATTTAGAGATACAGCACTGAAACGGGCTCTTCGGCCCACCGAGTCTGTGCCGACCATCAACCACCCATTTATACTAATCTTACATTAATCCCATATTCCTACCACATCCCCACCTTCCCTCAATTCCCCTGCCACCTACCTATACTAGGGGCAATTTATAATGACCAATTTACCTATCAACCTGTCAAGTCTTTGGCATGTGGGAGGAAACCGGAGCACCCGGCGAAAACCCACGCGGTCACAGGGAGAACTTGCAAACTCCGCACAGGCAGTACCCAGAATTGAACCCGGTTCGCTGGAGCTGTGAGGCTGCGGTGCTAACCACTGTGCTGCTTAATTGAAAGTATAAACACATGGGAAGGTAGCATTGCTTATTAAAACACAATCCTTCAGCCATAGAAAGCATTTCTTTTGGTTTGAATTAATTCAAGGTGACAGAGCTGAGCAGATGTCTTATGCCTCCCTATGAGAAGCAAATCTTCAGAGTAGGAAGGGTACAATGTGCTATTCTTAATGTCCCTGATATGAGTCATATTGCAGATTCTTTGGATTATTTAAATCTGCCTGTGTTGTAAATGGCAACACTTTTTCCCCTTTACTATCCCTTTGTCCTTGTTCAAATATAGCACCATCCAAAACTGAGAATGCAAGTACCTTTCTGTCTAACTTTCCTTTGTCAATTTAGCTGAATCTCTCATTTTATAATTAAAGCATACTCTGTGCCAGACCATGGTCTGACTCCAGGTCATAAAGCTATTGCTATTTTGTATCCTGAGGAGGTGTGGGCTGTGTACAGGGAGCAGAAGAGCATAATTCTGAAGAGAAAGAACTTGCTTTTTATATAGCATACGAATTAGAAGCAGGCTTAGGCCACTGGGCCCCTTCGAGCCTGCCCCACCATCCAACAAGATCTGGTTGTGGCCTCAACTCCATTTTTTTTTCCCACCTACCAGTGATGACGTTTGACTACTTGTTAGTCTAGAATCTATCTACCTCTGCCTTTAAAAATATTCAATAAGCCTGCCTCCACCACACTCTGGGGAAGAGAGTTCCAAAGACACTCAACCCTCTAAGAAAAAGATTTCTCCTTATCTGTCTTTAATGGGTGACCCCTTATTTTGAAATAGCTTTAGGGGAAAAAGGAAAACAAAATTGCATTTCATAACCTCAGGATGTCCCAAAGTGCTTTACAGCCAATGAAGTACTTTTGAAGTGTAGTCATTGTAATGCATGAAGCACGGTAGCCATTTTACACACAGCAAACTTCCACAAACAGCAATGTGGTAACCAGACAATCTATTTTGGCAGCTTTGATTGAGGGATAAATATTGGTCAGGGCATGGGGGAATAACTCCCCAGCTCTTCGCAATAGCACCATGGAATCTTTTATGCCCACCTGAGAGGGCAGACGGGACATCAATTTGCAAGATTGAGTCTTTAACAGTGCATAACTCCCTCAGTACTGCACTGCAGTGTCAACCTAGATTGATCTCCATTCTGTGGAGTGAGGCTTGAACTGAGAAAATGCTGTCTCGGGCCAGAGTGATTTAGAATTTAGATTTTTACTGCAGAATACATGCATGAATAGTAAGTTTTGAAAGACCATGTTTCTTTCTTTTCCAGATTTTCTATTTTGTACTTTTTTTTTGTATATACTGTATATGATGACTTCAGTGGCCACTGACCGATCTCGTGGAACTCGGGACAAGGCACAAACTCAAACGTGTACACAGATACAGAAACCAGTACAGGTAAAAGGCTGAATACTTTAATAGCTGCCAGTGCAAATCTGATCTGGGAGGAAAATGATCTTGAGATTAGTAAGTATTGTACGGAGAGCAGATAAATGTTTGCTTTTTTTTTTAAACAGCTGCCCCCTCCACCCTCTTAAATTAACAGGGCTGGAGGGAGAATATTGGCTATTTTGTTGGTTCTCAAGTAATGAGTGCAAACGTGCCATAATCAGTGTAGAAATGTGCATGGTCAAGAAAACCCCACATGCCAAATTAGAAGTATTAATTCATCAGTTGGAAATTTACATTAGACATTTAATGGGGGGGGGGGAGAAAAAAAGTCCTACAGTAACTTAAAAAAAAAAGCTGGCAGCCAAGATGGCCACTGCAATTTGCATCTGAAACACCTTTGCACATTCAAAGGCCCAACTGCAGACAAGTCTGAGGAGCCCTGGACCCAGAACAATGGCTTGCTCTAAGTAATTGAATTACTGAGGATTGTTTCATTAGCATAACAGTCAAGGCCATCCTGACACATTGACTTTGTAAGAGCAAACCCCTGAGTGTAAATATTGGCATCCTGGAACCTGTGGAGCCAATTCTGAACCTTTTATCTCATTTAAAAACAAAGGGGATTGAGAGAACCACGTGACAGTCGGTCCATCTCTGGGGGAAAAAAACAGAAATTTTGTTATACATGCAGAAGACGAGCAGTAGCTCAGTGTACAGCAGTAGAAAGTTGCGTGCTTCCCTTTCTCCCCAGAAAACTTCAAGTTTGAAAACTCTCTGCGACTGGGGGACCCTCCAAACCCACAGACTGCTACAACCAGCGACCAGGGGGAAGAGAGCCAACTACAGTTCTGCCTTCAAGAAAACCTTGAACAAAGCAGGCCAACCAAAGTGCACTTTGACCATCGAGGACTTCAGAATACAGCTCTAGTCATAGGACTACCGGATCATCCACTTCACAGACTGTATTTAAGTTCCATTTATTCTGGACTTTAATCCAACCAGCAAATTTATTTTTCCCTTTAATCTGTGTGTGTGTGGGTGATTCTCGTGTGAATGTGTGGCATATTTTTAAATCTGGATTCGAATGTTAAGTATAATCTTACTACTTTCTTGTTTAAACTCAAGAAAATTGTCCGATTGGTTCTTTGCGATCACAGTAAAGGTAAAACACTCACGGAGATGGTAAACACAACCACAGTTTAAAAAGGAATAAACCCTGTTGTGGTTAGCTAAGAGGAAGGGCAAGAAGAGGTGACTGTGACCCCCTCCTCACTTGGCAGTAATAGAAATTTGGGGGCTAGAGTCCAGCATCGTAACCCAATGACAAACAAGAAATTGAAAGTGGGAAACCAAATTGATCCCTATCAAAATTTAAAAAAAAAACCAATACAGGTTTTCTTGTGATTTTGCTGCTAGAGTACTAATATGTCCACAATTGAGGCCACTCCCTAAGCCAGAGTGAAGTAACTTGGCATAAAAGCAGAAAGTGCTGGAAATACTCAGCAGGTCAGGCAGCATCTATGGAGAGAGAAGCAGAGTTAATGTTCAGGTCCACAAATGCTGCCTGACCTGCTGAATACTTCCAGCACTTCCTGTTTTTATTTCAGATTTCCAGCATCTGCAGTATTTTTCTTTTCTTGAAGTAATTTGGGATAAGTTAAAGGCCCTATCAATTGAAGAGTTGAGGAATATAGTTGGGCAGTTAGGGATTGCTTTCCGTGCGAAAGCTAAGAAATCTGAAAACTTGTGAAGAGGACATAAGGAGGCTACAAAGGGATACAGGTAGGTTAAGTGAGTGGGCAAAGACCTGGCAAATGCAGTATAATGTGGGAAAGTGTGAAATAGTCCACTTTGGCAGGAAGAATAAAAAAGCATATTCTCTAAATGGTGAGAGATTGCAGAGCTCTGAGATGTACATGAATCGCAAAAGGTTAGTATGCAGGTACAGCACTTATTTAGGAAAGCAAATAGAATGTTATTGTTTATCTCGAGGGGAATGGAATACAAAAGTAGGGAGGTTATGCTTCTGCTATACAGGGCATTGGTGAGACCACATCTGGAGTACTGTGTACAGTATTGGTCTCCTTTATTTAAGGAAGGATTTAAATGCATTGGAGGCAGTACGGAGAAGGTTTACTAGACTAATACCTGGAATGGGTGGGCTGTCTTACGAGGAAGGGTTTGACAGGCTAGGCTTGTATCTGCTGGAATTTAGAAGAGCAAGAGGCAACTTGATTGAAACATATAAGATCCTGAGGGGTCTTGACATGGTGGATGTGGGAGAATCTAGAACAGGGGTCACTGTTTAAAAATAAGGGGTTGCCCATTTAAGACAGATGAGAAATTTTTTTCTGAGGGTTGAGTCTCTTTTGGAATTCTCTTCATCAGAAGGCGGTGGAAGCAGAATCTTTGAATATTGTTGAGGCAGATAGATTCTTGATAAGCAAGGGGGTGGAAGGTTATCGGGGGTAGGTGGAAATGTGGAGTAATCAGGTCAGCCATGAACTTATTGAATGGTGGAGCAGGCTCGAAGGGCCGAGTGGCCTACTCCTGCTCCTAATTTTGTTTGTTGGTATGTAGAGACTGTTAATAGCAGAATAATGAGCAGTTGCATGACTGCAATTCAGCAAAGGAGGACAAAGGGATTGATTAAGAAGGGGGAAATAGAGTATATGAGTAAGCTTGCAGGGAACATAAAAACTAACAGTTTCTATAGATATGTGAAGAGAGAAAGATATTAGTGAAGACAAATGTGGGTCCCTTACAGTCAGAAACGGGGGAATTTGTAATGGAGAACAAAGAAGTGGCAGACCAATTAAATACATACTTTGTGATTCTGTCTTCACAAAGGAGGACTCAAATTACCTCCCAGAAATGTTGGTGAACCAAGGGTCTAGTGAGAAGGAGGAATTGTATGAAATCAGTATTAGTAGGGAAATGGTGTTAGGGAAATTGATGGGATTGAAGGCCTGATAATCTACATCGCAGACAACTTAAGGAAGTGGCCCTTGAAATAGTGGATGCCTTGCTGGTCATTTTTCAAAACTCTGTATAGACTCTGGAACAGTTCCAACGGATTGGAGGGTAGCTAATGTAACCCCGCTATTTAAAAAAGGAGGCAGAGAGAAAACAGGGAATTATAGACCAGTTAGCCTGACATCAGTAGTGGGGAAAATGCTAGAGTCCATTATAAAAGATTTTATAGCAGAGCACTTGGAAATCAATGACATGATCGGACAAAATCGACATGGATTTACGAAAGAGAAATGATGCATGACACATCTACTGGAATTTTTTGAGTATGTAACTAGTAGAATAGATAAGGGAGAACCAGTGGATATGGTGTATTTGGACTTTGAGGGCTTTTGATAAGGACCCCCATAAGAAATTAGCGTGCAAAATTAAAGCACGTGGGATTGGGGGTAAGGTACTGACTGATAGACAACTGGTTGGCAGACAGGAAACGGAATAAAAACAGGTCTTTTTCCAAGTGGCAGGCAGTGACTAGTGGGGTACTGCAGGGATCAGTGCTAGGTCCCCAGCTATTCACTATATATATTAATGATATAGATGAGGGAATTAAATGTAATATATCCAAGTTTGCAGGGGACACAAAGCTGGGTGGGAGAGAGAGCTGTGAGGAGGATGCAGAGTAGCTCCAGTGTGATTTGACCGGTTGAGTGAGTGGGAAAATACATGGCAGATGCAGTTTAATGTGGATAAATGTGAGTTATCCATTTTGGTGGCAAAAACAGAAAGGCAGATTATTATCTGAACGGTGATAGTTTGGGAAAGGGGGAGGTGCATTGAGACCTGGGTTTCCTTGTGCACCAGTCGCTGAAAGTAAGCATGCAGGTGCAGCAGGCAGTTAAGGCAAATGGGAAATTGGCCTTCATTGCGAGAGGATTCGAGTACAGGAGCAAGGATGTCTTGCTGCAATTATACGAGGCCTTGGTGAGACCACATCTGGAGTATTGTGTGCAGTTTTGATCTCCTTTATCTGAGGAAAATGTTCTTGCCATTGGAGGGAATGCAGTGAAGGTTCACCAGACTGATTCCTGGGATGGCAGGACTGACTTATGAAGTGAGATTGGGCGGATTAGGCTTGTATTCGTTAGAGTTTAGAAGAATGAGAGGGGATCTCATAGAAACCTACAAAATGCTAACAGGACTGGACAGACTAGATGCAGGGAGGATGTTCCCGATGGCAGGGGAGTCCAGGACCAGGCGTCACAATCTAAGGATAAGGGGTAAGCCATTTACCACTGAGATGAGGAGGGACTTCTTCACCCAGAGAGTGGTGAACCTGTGGAATTCTCTACCACACAAAGCAGTTGAGGCCAAAGCATTAAATATATTCAAGAAGGAGTTAGATATAGTTCTTGGGGCTAAAGGGATCAAGGGATACAGGGAGAAAGCAGGAACAGGGCACTGAGTTTGGACAATCAGCCATGATCGTATTAAATGGCGGTGCAGCTCGAAGGGCTGAATGGCCTACTCCTGCTCCTATTTTCTATGTTACATGAAAAATAAAATATTAAAAGGCAGTCATGCTTTGAAGTTATTGAACTCCATTTTCAGTCTGTAAGGCTGTAGCGTGCCTAATCGAAAAATCAAGTGCTGCTCCTCGAGCTTGCGTTGATGTTCACTGGAGCAGGCCAAAGACAGAAATGTTGGCATTTGAGGGCAGGGGATGTGTTGAAATGACATGCAACCGGAAGCTCGGGGTCATGCTTTCCGACAGAGCAGAGGTGTTCCGAGGTATCGGAGGAGCCCTGGACCCAGAGCAATGACTTGCTCTAAGTTAATTGAATTACCTGGGATTGCTTCATTAGCATAACAGTCAAGGCCATCCTGACACATTGTCTTTGAAAGAGCAAACCCCTGAGTGTAAATATTGGCATCCTGGAACCTGTGGAGCCAATTCTGAACCTTTTATCTCATTTTAAAAACAGGGGATTGAGAGAACCATGTGACCTGTTTTTTTTCGAGATGGACAGACGAAGTTTTGTTACACTCTCAGAAGACAAGCAGTAACTCCGTGTGCAGCAGCAGAAAGCTGCGTGCTTCCCTTTCTCTATCCCCAGAAAACTTCAAGTTTGAAAATTGTCTGTGATTGGGGGACCCTCCAAACCCACAGACTGCTACAGCCAGCGACTGGGGGAAGAGAGCCAACTACAGTTCTGCCTTCACGAAAACCTTGAACAAAGCAGGCCAACCAAAGTGCACTTTGACCAGTGAGGACTTCAGAATACAGCTCCAGTCGTAGGACTACCGGATCATCCACTTAACAGACTGTGTATTTAAGTTCCATTTATTCTGGACTTTAATCCAACCAGCAAATCTGTTTTTCCCTCTAATCGTTGTGTGTGTGTGTGTGTGTGATTCTCATGTGAATGTGTAGCATATTTTAAAATCTGGATTAGAGTGTTAAGTATAATAAACTTATCTCTCTCTTGTTTAAATTCAAGAAAACTGTCCGATTGGTTCTTTCACAGCTACAGTAAAGATAAAATGTAAAACACTCAGAGATGGTAAGCACAACCACAGTTTAAAAAGGAGTAAACCCTATTGCGGTCAGCTAAGAGGAAGGGCAAGAAAGGGTGACTGTGACCCCCTCCTCACTTGGCTGTAACAGCATATAAGTTAATTCACTAATCATTTTATTAGGTATCAAGTTCCTTTGAAAATAAACATGTTCTGAACGATTAATGTCTTCATGATGTGGTCTGACATTTTTGGCTTGTGAAACAAATGGCATTTTTTCTTTTAAATTAGTCTGTTAGAGCCTTCTAAATATGTGTATGAATGAAACTTCAATGATTCTTTTTCATCAATTGCTCATGTCATTCTGAAGTCAGTAGTAATCATTTGGCCACAAACCTCCAAGTTTGCGTTTTAACCAGGCTTCTGCCACCTTTGTCATTGGTTTGTCATTTGGCACTAGAAATTTTGTGTTCGTTTCATTGCTAGTCATTTTTAAATCGCCCCCATGTTAAATGTACATAGAAATTACAATGTGAAAATGGGTACTTTGGCCCAAATAGCCTATGGTAGTTATCCTCCATATAATCAGTAATCCTAAACCCATGTGCCTATCCAGATCACATTGAGATGCTGTTTTTTTTTTTCTGAAAGCTGATGTTTCCATAACAGAGGTGTCCAACCTTTTCGCGTGGGGTGGGGGGGGTGCTGCATTACAATGTTTGTCCGACTTGGGGGCTGGTGAGCAAATTTCTGAAAGATGTGGCATTAAAAATTCTGTTGTACTATTAACCGAAATGAGTGCATTCTTCTGAAGATGAAGAAGCTTTAAACGAAAAGACTAACTCACTTGTGTTCTTGTCGCTATGTTGAACGCTGATTTTAGTGAGATACCTGGCATTGTTTTTGTTTGCATAGGTAGTTAATGTCTGCCCGCACACTTGATGTGGCGATGCGCAGTATTCCGGATAAATGTCCATCTGTCAAGAGTGACTGTGATTAAAAACAGAAAATGCTGGAAATACTCAGCAGGTCAAGCAGCATCTTTGGCGAGGAAAGCAGAGTTAACGTTTCAGTTCGGTGACCTTTCATTAGAACTAGATGAAAGGTTCTGATGAAAGATCGCAGACCTGAAACGTTAACTCTGCTTCTCCCTCCACAGATCCTGTCTGACCTGCTGAGTATTTCCAGCACTTTGCTTTTATTTCAGATTTCCAGCATCTGCAGTATTTTGCTTTTATTATAGGAGTTACTGAGATTTTGATGCCTTTCATTCTTGAAAAAAATTGTTCGCAGGAATATGTGCCGCCAAACAATGCAATGAATCGAAGGGCATGTTTTGTTAGATTTGGATATGATGCTGTGGGAACATACTGATGAAATGTAAGACGGTCATGTTCTGTGAAAGCTCTCTTCATGTCACTCATTTTGGATCTCAGTTCCAGTTGCAACATGTCCTGAGCATCGGTGGCATCAGTTCCAAACAGATCTGCGAACAACTTTTATTTCATCAGTGCTCCTTAAAATCTGCAAACATTAGTTTGAATTCATCTCTCAAGTTGCGGATCAGCACAGAATACTTTTTCGTGGTTCACTGTCTCAGCATTTCTTGTGGCTAGCATTTTAAAGTGCCCAGCTCTCTCCATATTCAGTTGTTTCTGCATCAATTCTAACTTCTGTATGAGTGTTTGGACATGCTCACAAAGTTTTTGTGTACTAATTGATATCCTTTCCTTGCACTCAACTGCAGTTCTTTTAATTTAACTTTTACTGCAAACAGTTACCTTTTAAACTATGTTGCTGTATGTTTGATTTGGTGAAGTAGCATACTTGAGTTTACTGGGTAACTAAGCTCAATAGTTGACTGCTCAGTCACACTTACAAAAAGGGGGAACTATTCAGTAAGTTTTGCAATTGCTGCTTTATAAATCTGTGACCCTGTTGGTGTTTTCAACACAACTCATTAATTGTAACTTTTTTATTTTTACAAATAAAAGCAACTTTACCCTCTTCCTTCAGTCTTCCCCTGAAAACTTCAAATTTCTTTTCCTGTAACCTTTCACCTGCTGTACCATTGTTGCACTGAATTTGTTAAGTGTCTCCCTTTTTATCTGTCTTTTGCTGTTGTCCCTCTTCCATTCCGGTCTGATAATCCTACCTCATGCTGTAAATTCCAAGGACTTCAAACTTGAGTGCACGTAGTTGGACCTTGGACAGTGCCCTAGGGATGTTCTGGGGCTGAGATGATGCACCTCCAACAACCACAACCATCTTCCCTTGAACAAGGTATGACTTCAGCCAATGGAGAGATTTTCTCCTGATTCCCATTGACGTCAATTTTACTAGGACTGCTTGGTGCCACACTTGGTCAAATGCTGCCTTGATGTTGAGGACAGTCACTTTCTTCTCGCGTCTGGAACTCAGCTCTTTTGTTCATGGTTGTAATGAGATCTGGAGCAAAGTGCTGTTGGAACCCCAAACTGCACATCAATGAGCAGATGAGTAAGTGCTGTTCAATGGCATTGCTAATGACACCTTCCATCACTGAGAGTAGACTGATGGGGCAGTAACTGGCTGGATTGGATTTGTCCTGCTTTATGTGGACAGGATATACCAGGGCAATTTTCCACTTTAGGCAGATGCCAGTGTTGTAGCTGTACTTGAACAGCTTGACCCGGGGCGTGATCATTTCTGCAGCACAGGTCTTCACTAAGGAATGTTGTCGGGGGCCTTAACCTTTGATTATTTTGAGTGCTCGGCCTTGTCTTTATTATATGGAGTGAATCATAGAATGGTTACCTTGCCCTCCGTGTCTCTCTCTTTCTGCCCCCCCCAATCGATGTTCTTCCCTCCTTTTCTCTTCTCCCTTCCCCCGCTCCCCATGTTCTCCCTAGCCCCTCTCTGGCTCAGTCAGTTTTTTCTTAGCCATCAGAAATATTATGAAGCCAGCTACACTTGAATACCCATCAGCAAGATTAGCATATGAAGCATCACTAAAAATTATAAGCTTCATATTCTTTGGGACACCGAATGATGGGAACTTCAGTACACATTTATCCAGATTTGTTTTTAACGTTTTATTCGCCCTTAAAACATTCTCAACATTTGGATGTTTCTTCATCATCATGCTTATCTCCAGCACATTAAAAACTAGCATCAGGCCTAATCTGAGTGCGCAACTAGTTTAATTGACCCACATCTTCGCAATTGCTCAGTCCCTAACAGACTAATTTAAAGGAAAAAATGCCATTTGTTTCACAAGCCAAAAATGTCAGACCACATCATGAAGACAATCGTTTAGAACATGTTTATTTTCAAAGGAACTTGATACCTAATAAAATGATTAGTGAATTTAAACAAGAAAGTCATAAGTTTATTATACTTAACACTCTAATCCCGATTTTAAAATATGCTTCACATTCCCATGAGAATCTCACATGCACACATACAGATTAGAGGGAAAAACAGATTTCCTGCACGTCCCACAATTGTTGCATCCCTCCATTTATTAAATCCCTCTGGAATACATGACACCCGAGTACCTGCTCGGGGCAATTGGCCTTTGGATGCGATAGCTGTTGTCTGAACATCATGCTCTGTCACATTACTATCCAATTCTTGATCTACCATATTGTGTGCCTCAGGACCTTCATCACAAAACACAGGAGTATTTAAGGTGCAAGGTGTCTCTTTTCCCTCTATTAGCTGCTCAGATTCTGTGATTTTGTAATCAACCCTGATTAATTGTGAGGAATGAACCTTAACAGATTGATTTCCATGCTTGATAACTACCGTCTTACCATCACGACCAGGGCCCTTCCATTCCCTATGGCTCTCTTTTATAATGGACCAAATCTCCTGAACTAAATTCTGCCTCAGATGGCCTTCTACGCTGCCTCAGAGCTCTGCGAATTTTCTCAGACCTCCGCCTTGATGAAAGCCTGTCTCCCTGCATGTAAAGCATTCAGATGTATAGAAAAAATGGAACTAATTGGAGTACCTTGTAGAGCAGTAGGACTGTCGCACAGTACAGAAGGCAATTTGGGATTCCACCCATAGACCATTTGATAGGCGCTATATCCTCTAACCATCTGAAGAGAGTTCTTTGCATTAACCGCCTATGCCAGGGCAGTTGTCAACTTGCAGTTTGGCTGGTCAGCTGAGATTTTATGTAACATTTCATCATCCACTGCATGATTCCTTTCACAAAGGTCATTGCTGAAAGGACTTTCAGTTGCAGTATTCATAACTATAATCTTGTTTTCACACACATATCTGAACTCTTCATTGGCAAATTCCCCTCCATTATCAGTCAAACTTAGCTGGTGCCCCAAGCCCAGACCCTATCCAGTTCTCCATAATTTTGTCTATAATCACCCTTTTGTCCTTACTATTATTGTAGAAAGACTGAATCTAGTTGCCTAATCTATAAAATGTAGAATGAAAATATTTGTCTTTGTCCCATACTTTTTAACTCCATTAGTGTCACGTGCCAATGGAAGGCTGACAATGGGATGTGATGGTGGCCTCCAATACTTTTTACAAATTTCACACTTTTCACTAATCTCTATTCTCATACTCATCAATCACACCTGCATCTTTTAGGGTTTTTAATCTCTGACACGAAGGATGAGCAAATTGTCTGTGTAATTTTAAGACCATTTGCTATTTATCTCTGATTCTTAACACCTGATACCATCAATACTTCTACACTGACTAGAAATATCAGGTTTTGTTAAGGGGATATAATAATGCCCTGACTGGGTAAACTGCAAATTCACTGGCTTCCCAAAAATAATTCTTATCATGCGCCATATCAAGTTTCATCTGTACCTTTTTCATTGAAGGTCTACTCGACTGTAACGGTATCTCAACAGATACTACATCAGTACTGATAAAGTGGCTTACCCCAGCTATTTTACATGGGATTACTACTCTGTTCAGTGACTTCAATGTGTTATCACCAAACCTCAAGCTGGTAGTATTTTTATACTCCTTGACCTTGTGTCAATCCTCACTACTGAGTGGTTACAGTGTAATCTGGATTCAGTCAGTTCCACATACTGTCGACTTACAAGCACTATCCAGTACAGCACAGTTGAACAAATCTGCAACTAACGCATTCATCATAGGACTAAAACTCTTTGTGACCAGTGCAATTCGTTCAGATCCATCAGTATCTTTCTCTTCTGCCTCAGCATTCTCTGCATCTTGTGTTATTTTGAAGATTCTGCCCCTCTGCTTAGCGCAGTTCATTGCATAATGATACTTGAAGTCACATCTGAAGTACCTGTTAACTATTCCTTGGGCATTCCTGAGATTCATTCGCCTATGATTGCTGTTCCAATTCAGTCTTCCGCTGTAATATTCAGACCTGCTAAAGGTGCTTTCATCCTCATTCTTCCTGTCTTTACCTTTTCCATTGTACTTGTGTCTGCTTTCAGTATCTGGATTATTTCTAAATCTAGTAAACATTGAATCCTCCATTCTTTGTGTCACCACAGAGTGCCTTGCTTGTTCTACCAGCCCTGTAGGAAATGACTGTGTTTCCCCAGGAATGTCTTTAAGGCCACGGACATTTGGTCCAACAGGAAGTCTTTGTCCAAGAACCAAACTCCAGTTAGAACCAGGAGCCTGTCCATATGTAACACCCTAGCACAATCTAACAATTTAAAAGCTAGCACTGAACCAGGGATCTCCAAACTGAATTTCCTCAATCTTTTATACAGTCTGTTGCAGTCCATGCTATATTCCTCCATTGAATAACCATCTGTTTTCCGAAATCGATCAGTCTGACCATGTCTCATACGTATTCAATAGGTCATCTTTCTTGCAAAATTCATCCAAGAATTCTAACAGAAGATCCAACCCTTCATCAGTATTGAATTGACGAGCATCCGGTTCAGAAAACACTTTTGATTTTACTTTCGGTAGGAAGTGACAACGCCAAAGCCAAACCTTGTTTCCTCTTTGGTAGAAATGTAACCTGTGTCCACATATCCACTTCATTCTTCCACAGGGCATATGGTTCAAACTTTAAGAACACCGGAGAGTAATCATACCCTGACAATTTACACTTGCTTTTTGCCATATTTTCCACAATAGCCCTTGAGATTTTAGTTTTCTATTCCAAAATAATTTCCTAATTTTCAACTTTCAGCTTCAGACAGCCATCCTCTGCTCCCATGTTAAATTCCAGAAAGCTGCTTGTGGCAGGATATTGCTGGAGCCTATATTTACTCAGTTTCACATTTATTGTGCAGAGTAAAAGGATTACAAACCTGTAGCTTCTCACTCAAACCCGCCACCAGTCTCAGTGAGTGTCTGCTTATAAGTGCTCAACTAAGACCCCAATTAACACCCTTCGCCTGCATATAAACAAACCATTGACACACAATTAACAGATTAACATGTATGTTGGACAGTCCAGGTTTAAATGTTTATGGGCTGTGATCATAAAAAGAGCCACTTAGATAGGTTTTCTCAAGTTTACCAAAGAAAGAGATTAGCTTTATTGTACTTAAAATGATCTAAGTAAAATAATATACGCTCCAACTTTCTCACACAAATAGGTCACAGATTGGGGAAGGATAGATTGGTCAAATTAGAGTTCAGAAAAATAAAAGGGTATACAGTCTGTGGAGGTTGGTGACTCGGCTGGCTTCAGGCTGAATTTGGTGGTCCCGAGGCCTCTGGTTTGAAGATGTAGGCACTGATTCGGTCGTTCTCTGGGAGGCAGCAATGCAGCTGATTTCCTTCAAGGGCATCTGTTGTTTCCGGAAACTTCTCTACCCTCTAGCACCACCCACCGGCTTAAGTTATTAAGCACAGTGAGCATCGATCGGCGAACAGACTAACACAATCAAAGAATAAATTAGTTAAATCAATGAACGCTAAAGCCTGCAGCAGGGAATATGCCTTGGTGCTCACAGTCAGCAGGCAGAGTTCAAAGCTTGCAAGGTTTGAATGGTTTTTCTCCACCAGTTTAATATTCAGGTTTCCAGCTGGCGGATTAAAAAAATCATCTTTCACCTAGCTGGCTCTCGGAATAATCCAGTCAGTTCCACTCCCCTGCTTGATGACTGTAGCCTTGCAAGTTTATTTCCTTCAAGTACCCATCCAATTTCCTTTTGAAATCATAATCTCTGCTTCCATCGCCTTCATGGGCAGAGTGTTCGAGATCGTTACCACATGCTGCGTAAAAAAAATTCTTCCGCGCATTCCCCCTTCACCTCTTGCCCAATCTGTGTCCCCTAGTCCTTGTACTATTAGTTAATGGGAACAGCTTTTGCTTGTCTGACTTACTTAAGCCTGTCATAATCTTGTGCACCTCTATCAAATCTCCCATCAATATCCTTTGGTCCAGGGAGAACCATCCCAACATTTCCAACCTAACCTTGTAACTAAAATTCCTCATTCTGATAAATCTCCTCTGCACTCTCACATCCTTCCTAAAGTAGTGACCAGAACTGGACACTGTACTCAAGTTGGGGCCTAACCAGAGCTTTATAAAGCTTTAGCACAACTTGAACCTATAGGATACTCTTCAGTTAAACAACACTTTGTTTCAGGAGTTTGCTCAAACTGGTTAATTTCACTAAGATTTACTGGAGAGGTAATTAGATTTCAGTGCTCCACTCTAAATGGAAGATGAGTTCTTGCATCATGCATAATTTGTAAGTATATTGGAGGGTTTCCTTGTTAAATAAACCTGCCTGCCCTTTTTCACAGCTGCTGCTTGCTTTCTAGCCTCTACTCCTTTTGGCTATTTCTGATCATTGGTATCCCTCATAACCCACATACTCCTACCTACTTCCAACAATTCTTCACTTCTTAGAACTGCATGTTCAAACTCTGAATTGTCTTGCCTTTGGTCCTCTTCGCCACAGTATTTCTGCAGCCGATGATTTTTATTCCACTGCTTCTCAGATTAGATTAGAGATACAGCACTGAAACAGGCCCTTCGGCCCACCGAGTCTGTGCCGAACATCAACCACCCATTTATACTAATCCTACACTAATCCCATATTTCCAACAAACATCCCCACCTGTCCCTATATTTCCCTACCACTTACCTATACTGGTGACAATTTATAATGGCCAATTTACCTATCAACCTGCAAGTCTTTTGGCTTGTGGGAGGAAACCGGAGCACCCGGAGAAAACCCACGCAGACACAGGGAGAACTTGCAAACTCCACACAGGCAGTACCCAGAATCGAACCCGGGTCCCTGGAGCTGTGAGGCTGCGGTGCTAACCACTGCGCCACTGTGCCGCCCTTCCACCATTGCCATTGTCCCCAGTAAAATCATCTCTCCCGTTTTGCTGATTTCCCTGGTTGTCCACCATTTTTGAACTCTACATCCCTTGGGCTTGATGAGTATATCTGATGCACAACTGGTTTAGCCATTCATCAGATCTGACCAAATGCTAATGGGCCTGACTCCTCTCCCATAACTGCTTATTACTCCAGGATCATCCTGGCAAGTAAAAATAACTTTGGTTTCCTTTTTCTGCAACCAACTAGCTTCTTAACCCCTCTTCTCCTCCCCTGACACCTCATCCATCAAGATTGAGACCATCCATTTAGCTACTTCTCTGTCCTCTTGGCCTACCAAGCCAGCTTCTTCCTGCTGTAGCACTGAACTCCTCTTTCTCCATCGCTTCATACTCTCTCCAAGCTCATTGTCAGAGACCCGCTTCTTGACTCCATTCCCTGGAAAGTGTTGACTGCTGTCTTCCTTCCTGATCTCCCTACTAACTGACATTCTCTGGATTTTCCCCTCTGCTGTCGGCCTTCCTTCCAATTGTTATCATATTAAAACACTCCCGCCCCCACCCCCTGCAAAATATGTTATCCTCAACTCTTCTGTCATTACAAACTCAATCATTTCCAGTGTCCTTAACTCTTCCAATTCGTTGAACATGTCTCCAAAATTCATGCCCATCTTTCCTGCAGCTCCCTGTGAATGTCTTCTGAGTTTCTGCCACGGCCTTAACTGGTCACAAATGACATTATTCTGTAAGTATCACTAGTGCATTCTCCCTGCTGCCTTTGACATAGTTGACCACACCATCCTGCATGAATTCGCCTCAGTTATCTAGCTCAGCAGGACTGCCCTTGCTTGATTCAAATCTTACTGATCTGATTGTAACTAGTGCATCTCCTGCCATGACTTCTCTCCCAAATTCCCCGATTAATTCTGGAGTCTTCTAAGAATCTATCCTTGGCTGCTGTAATCTATATGCTGTCCCTTCACAACCAGTATACCCAATGATTTAAATCTTCAGTCCTTTAATTGTTTATGATTCTTTTCCAATCAATTGGCTGATATTTGGAAACATTAGGTTAGCTTATACACTTAGCTGTACTGCTCCTCCATTATCTGTGCCAATCTGTTGCTAATTTCACTGATTACTTCTCTAACTTGAAGAACAGAGCCAAAATATCATCCAGCTTAGTCAGCAAAATTTGAGGCCATCCTCTTCAGCCATTGCAGGAGCCTATGTGTCTTTGGCCTTCACTCCCATGAGCTTCTTTGGCTGTCACCTCAAGGTAAGTGCAGCACTAAGAAATCTTTACTTGCTACATGGCCCCATCCTGAGCTACCTTTCACTTCTCCCTCCCACCCCACTGTACCTTCACCACAACCATTGTTTGTTATTTAATTATCTTGAAATTTTTTGCAGCTGATCTGCACAAATCTGTGGCCTGCTTGAAGTCTTGTATTTCCATCTCTCCTAGCCATTTTTTCCTGCATACATCCTCTAATCATCTAGATACCTCCAGTCTTTGATAAGTGGCTTGCTTTTTTCAACTGTTTCCGTCTGTCTGGAATTTTTTAGATTTCTGTTTCGCTGTCTTCATTGTTGTGTTCAAAAGCCTCATCCTTCTCTTTGACCAGGCCTTTTTGATTTTTTCCCCCCATCAATGTGCAAAACGTGTTTCCTCTTCTGCCTCGAATCCACAGTCTTTGCACGTGTGACAGGCACTGTAGAAATGCAAGGTTTTAGTGGAGGTTGATACTTGTTCTGAAATCACATCTTAAAAATTAATCCAATTACTATGTTTTAGGCCACAGCGGAACAGATTCGACTTGCCCAAATGATCTATGATAAGAATGATGCAGATTTTGAAGAGAAAGTGAAGCAAGTGAGTAAGAATCCAGTTGTGATGTAATGCAAGGTCAGTTTCTTAAAAGCAGATTTTCCCCCTTGTCCTCATTATCAACAAATGTGTCAAGTGTTGAAATCACTTGAGGGCTAAGTTTTAATGTGCAGATTTCAAAGTATTGGTTGAGTTCAAGAGATTTACTTGTGTGTTTTAAGAGGTATAGAATATATAAATCTAGATGCGTAAAAGCCAGAGTGTGGTTGGGGAGGAGGGGTGCAGGGGTCATTGTGCAAACTCTGCATTAATCGTTTTATTTTTTTTTCAATTAAGCTGGAACTGTTTTCTTTTTAAATGTTGAATGGACTATGTAGATGCTTCTACAATGGTTCTAAATGATGGGACTTTTATTTTAGTTGATGGAAGTCACAGGAAAGAACCCAGATGAAAGCATAGTTGCGCTTCATGACTGCAATGGTGATGTGAATAGAGCTATCAATATACTACTGGAAGGAAATTCAGATACGGTATGGATAAAGGCATTTTGTTCATCTGCTTTTATGTCAGATTACTTCCTAACTGGGAAAGTGTTTTATTTCATGTTTTTTTTTCTATTTGCCCACAGGGTTTGGAAGAGGTATATGTGAATAGGTTTGTCAAGTGTATTCACACAAGTTTAAAATTATACCCAGCTTAATATAGTTAAAATGCTCTTGAGCTTTGCATTAAAATTGTTTCCCCAAAGCAAATTGTTAGCCCTCCTACATAATCAATACAAGTTTGTGTTGTGAAGTCCTGGGCACGTTAAGCTAGGGTTTTCTAGCATAGACCTCCCCCTGCTTATAAACATCGGGATAAAATAGAGACTAAACAGTTAGGCTGGAGTATTGAGGTTAGAAGTTTCTGGGTTTAAACAGAGCGAAATAGCCCCCTAATGTGGGGGAACGTAGCGTCTTTATTATTTTCTAATGCATGAGAGCATATTATTGATGGATGAAGGTTTCAAAAAAAGAATGTTGGGAATCATAAGTTAGGACTGTATCCTTGATGCTTACAGAACTGGGAAATGCTATGGGATGATAGATGGAACAGATCGAGCCCCTATACGGTTAGGTAAATAGTGAATTTCATATTGCCATTTTAAATGTTTTATTTGGGCTGTGGTATCTTTTCAGCATTTAAAGTTTTAACTCTTTCACTTGGATGCCAGCAGTCATCTGATTCTGTGACGGTTTGCTGTTAACAATTGTTGTTGGAACAGTCGTTACGAAAGTTTGACATTTCACTTTACATTGGTGTATTGTATCAGTGCTCAAGTAGTGTGTGATGGCTGCTGCTGTGCAAGAAACTGCATTCTTAAAGAACTGAATCTGTTTTAATTTGAATTCTTACATAGAAAATAGGAACAGGAGTAGGCCATTCGGCCCTTCGAGCTTGTTCTGCCATTCATTATGATCATGGCTGATCATCCAACTCAGTAACCTGTTACCGCTTTTCCCCCATATCCTTTGATCCCTTTAAACCCTAGAGCTATATCTAACTCCTTCTTGAAAACATACAATGTTTTGGCCTCAGTTGCTTTCTGTGGTAGCAAATTCCACAGGCTCACCACTCTCTGGGTGAAGAAATTTCTTCTCATCTCAGTCCTGAAAGGTTTACCCTGTATCGTTAGACTATGACCCCTGGTTCTGGACTCCCCCACCATCGGGAACATGCTTCCTGCAACTACCCTGTCAAGTCCTGTTAGAATTTTATAGGTTTCTATGAGATCCCCCCTCACTCTTCTGAACAGCAAATATAATCCTAACCGACTCAATCTCTCCTCATACATCAGTCCCGCCATCCCAGGAATCAATCTGGTAAACCTTCGCTGCACTCCCTCTGTAGCAAGAACATCCTTCCTCCGATAAGGGGACCAAAACTGCACACAATATTCCAGGTGCGGCATCACCAAAGCCCTGTATAATTACAGCAAGACATCCCTGCTCCTGTACTCGAATCCTGTCAATATGAAGGCCAACATACCATTTGCCGTTTTTACCGCCTGTTGCACCTGCATGCTTACCTTCAGCGAGTGGTGTATGAGAACACCCAGGTCTCGCTGCATAGTCCCCTCTCTCAGTTTATAGCTGTTCAGATAATCTGCCTTCCTGTTTTTGCTACCAAAGTGGATAACCTCACATTTATCCACATTATACTGCATCTGCCACGCATTTGCCCACTCACACAACTTGTCCAAATCAGCCTGAAGTCTCTCTGCATCCTCCTCACAACTCACCCTCCCACCCAGTTTTGTGTCATCTCGAAATTTGGAGATATTACATTTAGTTTCCTTATCTAAATCATTGATATATATTGTGAATAGCTGGGGTCCTAGCACCGATCCCTGCGGTACCCCTCCAGTCACTGCCTGCCATTCGGAAAAAGACCCGTTTATTCCTACTGTTCGTTTCCTCTCTGCCAACCAATTTTCTATCCATCACAATACACTACCCCCAATCCCATGCGCTTTAATTTTACATGCTAACCTCTTATGTGGGACTTAATCGAAAGCCTTCTGAAAGTCCAAATAAACCACTGGCTCCCCCTCATCAACTCTACTAATTGCTTCCTCAAAGAATTCTAGTGGATTTGTCAAGCATGATTTCCCTTTCATAAATCCATGCTGACACTGTCTGATTCTACCACTGTTCTCCAAGTGCTCTGCTATAAAATCTTTGATAATGGACTCCTGAATTTTCCCCAGTACTGATGCCAGGCTGACTGGTCTATAATTTCCTGTTTTCTCTCTACCTCCCTTTTTAAATAGTGGGGTTACATTAGCTACCCTCCAATCTGTAGGAACTGTTCCACAGTCTATAGAATCTTGGAAGATGACCACCAATGCATCCACTATTTCTAGGGCTATTTCCTGAAATACTCTGGGATGTAGATTATCAGGCCCTGGGGATTTATCGGCCTTCAATCCCATCAATTTCCCCAACACTATTTCTCTACTAATACTGATTTCCTTCAGTTCCTCCCTCTCACTAAACCCTGTGTTCCCCAACATTTCTGGTATCTTATTTATGTCCTCCTCTGTGAAGACAGAACCAAAGTATGCATTTAGTTGGTCAGCCATTTCTTTGTTCCCCATAATAAATTCCCCTGTTTCTGACTGTAAGGGACCTACATTTGTCTTCACCAGTCTTTTTCTCTTCACATACCTATAGAAACTTTTACAGTCCGTTTTTATGTTCTCCGCAAGCTTGCTCTCGTACTCTATTTTCCCCTTCTTAATCAATCCCTTGTCCTCCGTTGCTGAATTCTAAACTGCTCCCAATCCTCAGGTCTGTCTGGGGTGGTTCTTCCCACCCCATCTCCAACCTGGATATAGAAGGTCGATGTGGAATTCTGAGCTTTTGAAAATATTGTTTTTTGAGGGGGTTAAATATTAGTTTGGGCTAGTTGGTGAGCTGGTGTGGATGAGGAATTATGGATTTGTGATTATGATTTTAGGAATTCTGGCAAAAATTTCAATTAGGACGTTAAATGTAATTTAAAAGGGAGCTGGATAAATATTTGAAAGAGGGAAATGGGATGGACTTCGATTAATCCAGTTGAAGAGCTAGCAGTGGTGTGATAACCAAAATGGTCATCTCCAAGATTGT
The DNA here is from genome assembly GCF_036365525.1 of Heterodontus francisci. NCBI lineage: Eukaryota > Metazoa > Chordata > Chondrichthyes > Heterodontiformes > Heterodontidae > Heterodontus > Heterodontus francisci. Next base: position 73,686,234 of record NC_090371.1, on the reverse strand, counting down.
TTCCTAAAGTGTACAGCTTGTTTACATCTATATTAAATATATTTCTATATATATACAAAATGAGAACCTTGCTACAGAAAGCATACAAAAATGAATTGCTTTCTTGTCTTGACTTTATTTCCTCCAGATTTAATTGACTAGCTGGCCATTTTTGATAAAGCACAATGAATCCAAGTGAGTTGCTGAAAACTGGGGTTTTAATGTGCATTTCTCCTGGTTTTGATGCTTCCAGTTACTCTAACAATCTGTATTTTGCAGATGACGTAATCTGAGAATGCTTGTTTAGCAAGTAATGAACTGATGGGGTATTTTTATATAGACTTCATGGGAGACTGTAGGTAAAAAGAAGAGTATTGGAACTGGGAAAGAAGGCCTCCTAGAAAATAAGGAAAACCGAGACAGGAGTGGTGATAAACTAAGTCGGGGTCGTGTGATCTCCTCTAGAAGAGGAAGAGGAAGCTGTGGCAGGGAATGTAAGTATAGCATGTAAGATTTGTGTGTAATACCGAGCCAGTTGTTAAACTGTTTCTTCAGTGCATTGTCTAATTTTTCCTGAAACTGCAATTTTTAATTTGCAGGCAGAGTTGAGGAAAATGGAGTGGATGTTGGTCCAGGTGATAGACATGCAGAACGAGGCAGGCGTGGCTATGGCAGAGGTGAGACAGGAGGAGAGCAAACAAAGTACTATTTAACAGTTATCCCTTTTTTACTGTCCAACTCTGTACTGTCACTTGGATTTTAGTAATAAATACAAACATAATGACTGACTGAAAAGGACCCATTGGCCTGTTCCCCACACATGTGCGGCCTTGTGCATCACAGTATATTCACTCCCCACCTAAAATCCATGTCATTTCTTGAAGACTATCAGATTTTAAAACCCCAGGCTAAATGGGGAAGAAAAAAAATCTGGAAATTCCTCTAAGGTGATTGAAACTAGTCTAGGACAGCACTCTGACTGACCCTGAATGTTATAGTACCTACCTTTTCTGTATTGGGTGATCTCTGGTCCACCTTTCTCTTTGCAAGAACAGTGAGTTCACTGCACAGGCCAGCAGTCTATTCTACAGATCCGTTGGTCTCTGGGGGTGAAAAAGGCCTCCTAACATGTCATCTAATTCAGGCTTTGCATAACTTGAGATTGTGACCCCCGGTCCTCCCTAACCTATTTAGTTCACAGAAACGCAGACTGTTCCCTTCATCATCATCTCAAACCTCAGATCAAATTACCCACATGTCTGTGCTTCTCTGAAATAGAGTCCCAGCTTTTTTGAGCCTATCTTGAAAGTTCACTTGCTTTAAACTGGAAATTAATCTGACTGCCTTCGTCTGCGTCCTTTCTAAAGCCTTTTTTCTACCACAATATAAACATATGCAGCACATGTAATTCAAATGAACAATTAAAGTACATTTTTTAACCCATTCCTGGGATTTGAGCGTCACTGGCAAAGATGTTCACCTGAGAACTCCCCTCCAAGATTAGCACTTAATGTTAATGGAGTGTGGAGGGAGGGAGGGAGTGAGTGTGGAGGGAGGGAGGGAGTGAGTGTGGAGGGAGGGAGTGAGTGTGGAGGGAGGGAGTGAGTGTGGAGGGAGGGAGGGAGTGAGTGTGGAGGGAGGGAGGGAGTGAGTGTGGAGGGAGGGAGGGAGTGAGTGTGGAGGGAGGGAGGGAGTGAGTGTGGAGGGAGGGAGGGAGTGAGTGTGGAGGGAGGGAGGGAGTGAGTGTGGAGGGAGGGAGGGAGTGAGTGTGGAGGGAGGGAGGGAGTGAGTGTGGAGGGAGGGAGGGAGTGAGTGTGGAGGGAGGGAGGGAGTGAGTGTGGAGGGAGGGAGGGAGTGAGTGTGGAGGGAGGGAGGGAGTGAGTGTGGAGGGAGGGAGGGAGTGAGTGTGGAGGGAGGGAGGGAGTGAGTGTGGAGGGAGGGAGGGAGTGAGTGTGGAGGGAGGGAGGGAGTGAGTGTGGAGGGAGGGAGGGAGTGAGTGTGGAGGGAGGGAGGGAGTGAGTGTGGAGGGAGGGAGGGAGTGAGTGTGGAGGGAGGGAGGGAGTGAGTGTGGAGGGAGGGAGGGAGTGAGTGTGGAGGGAGGGAGGGAGTGAGTGTGGAGGGAGGGAGGGAGTGAGTGTGGAGGGAGGGAGGGAGTGAGTGTGGAGGGAGGGAGGGAGTGAGTGTGGAGGGAGGGAGGGAGTGAGTGTGGAGGGAGGGAGGGAGTGAGTGTGGAGGGAGGGAGGGAGTGAGTGTGGAGGGAGGGAGGGAGTGAGTGTGGAGGGAGGGAGGGAGTGAGTGTGGAGGGAGGGAGGGAGTGAGTGTGGAGGGAGGGAGGGAGTGAGTGTGGAGGGAGGGAGGGAGTGAGTGTGGAGGGAGGGAGGGAGTGAGTGTGGAGGGAGGGAGGGAGTGAGTGTGGAGGGAGGGAGGGAGTGAGTGTGGAGGGAGGGAGGGAGTGAGTGTGGAGGGAGGGAGGGAGTGAGTGTGGAGGGAGGGAGGGAGTGAGTGTGGAGGGAGGGAGGGAGTGAGTGTGGAGGGAGGGAGGGAGTGAGTGTGGAGGGAGGGAGGGAGTGAGTGTGGAGGGAGGGAGGGAGGGAGTGTGGAGGGAGGGAGGGAGGGAGTGTGTGTGGAGGGAGGGAGGGAGGGAGTGTGTGTGGAGGGAGGGAGGGAGGGAGTGTGTGTGGAGGGAGGGAGGGAGGGAGTGTGTGTGGAGGGAGGGAGGGAGGGAGTGTGTGTGGAGGGAGGGAGGGAGTGAGTGTGGGAGGGAGGGAGGGAGGGAGTGAGTGTGGAGGAGGGAGGGAGGGAGTGAGTGTGGAGGGAGGGAGGGAGTGAGTGTGGAGGGAGGGAGGGAGTGAGTGTGGAGGGAGGGAGGGAGGGAGTGAGTGTCGGAGGGAGGGAGGGAGGGAGTGAGTGTGGAGGGAGGGAGGGAGGGAGTGAGTGTGGAGGGAGGGAGGGAGGGAGTGAGTGTGGAGGGAGGGAGGGAGTGAGTGAGTGTGGAGGGAGGGAGGGAGTGAGTGAGTGTGGAGGGAGGGAGGGAGTGAGTGAGTGTGGAGGGAGGGAGGGAGTGAGTGAGTGTGGAGGGAGGGAGGGAGTGAGTGAGTGTGGAGGGAGGGAGGGAGGGAGTGAGTGTGGAGGGAGGGAGGGAGGGAGTGAGTGTGGAGGGAGGGAGGGGAGGGAGTGAGTGTGGAGGGAGGGAGGGAGGGAGTGAGTGTGGAGGGAGGGAGGGAGGGAGTGAGTGTGGAGGGAGGAGGGAGGGAGTGAGTGTGGAGGGAGGGAGGGAGGGAGTGAGTGTGGAGGGAGGGAGGGAGGGAGTGAGTGTGGAGGGAGGGAGGGAGGGAGTGAGTGTGGAGGGAGGGAGGGAGGGAGTGAGTGTGGAGGGAGGGAGGGAGGGAGTGAGTGTGGAGGGAGGGAGGGAGGGAGTGAGTGTGGAGGGAGGGAGGGAGGGAGGGAGGGAGGGAGGGAGGGTGGAGGGAGGGAGGGAGGGTGGAGGGAGGGAGGGAGGGTGGAGGGAGTGTGGAGGGAGGGAGTGTGGAGGGAGGGAGTGTGGAGGGAGGGAGTGTGGAGGGAGGGAGTGTGGAGGGAGGGAGTGTGGAGGGAGTGTGGAGGGAGTGTGGAGGGAGTGTGGAGGGAAGTGTGGAGGGAGTGTGGAGGGAGTGTGGAGGGAGGGAGGGAGGGAGTGTGGAGGGAGGGAGGGAGGGAGTGTGGAGGGAGGGAGGGAGGGAGTGTGGAGGGAGGGAGGGAGGGAGTGTGGAGGGAGGGAGGGAGGGAGTGTGGAGGGAGGGAGGGAGGGAGTGTGGAGGGAGGGAGGGAGGGAGTGTGGAGGGAGGGAGGGAGGGAGTGTGGAGGGAGGAGGGAGGGAGTGTGGAGGGAGGGAGGGAGGGAGTGTGGAGGGAGGGAGGGAGGGAGTGTGGAGGGAGGGAGGGAGGGAGTGTGGAGGGAGGGAGGGAGGGAGTGTGGAGGGAGGGAGGGAGGGAGTGTGGAGGGAGGGAGGGAGGGAGTGTGGAGGGAGGGAGGGAGGGAGGGTGGAGGGAGGGAGGGAGGGAGTGTGGGAGGGAGGGAGGGAGGGAGGGTGGGAGGGAGGGTGGAGGGAGGGAGGGAGGGTGGAGGGAGGGAGGGAGGGAGTGTGGAGGGAGGGAGGGGAGGGATTGTGGGAGGGTGGAGGGAGGGAGGGTGGAGGGATGGAGGGAGGGTGGAGGGAGGGAGGGAGGGAGTGTGGGAGGGAGGAGGGTGGGAGGGAGGGTGGAGGGAGGGAGGGAGGGTGGAGGGAGGGTGGAGGGAGGGAGGGAGGGAGTGTGGAGGGAGGGAGGGAGTGTGGAGGGAGGGGAGGGAGTGTGGAGGGAGGGAGGGAGTGTGGAGGGGGAGGGAGGAGGTGAGGAGTGTGTGTGTGTGGAGGGAGGAAGGGAGTGTGTGTGGAGGGAGGGAGGGAGTGTGGAGGGAGTGTGTGTGTGTGGAGGGAGGGAGGGAGTGTGGAGGGAGGGAGGGAGTGTGTGTGGAGGGAGGGAGGGAGTGTGGAGGGAGGAGGGAGTGTGTGTGGAGTGTGTGTGGAGGGAGGGAGTGTGTGTGGAGGGAGGGAGTGTGTGTGGAGGGAGGGAGTGTGTGTGGAGGGAGGGAGTGTGGAGGGAGGGAGGGAGGGAGTGTGGAGGGAGGGAGGGAGGGAGTGTGGAGGGAGGGAGGGAGGGAGTGTGTGGAGGGAGGGAGGGAGTGTGTGGAGGGAGGGAGGGAGTGTGTGGAGGGAGGGAGGGAGTGTGTGGAGGGAGGGAGGGAGTGTGTGGAGGGAGGGAGGGAGTGTGTGGAGGGAGGGAGGGAGTGTGTGTGGAGTGTGTGTGGAGGGAGGGAGTGTGTGTGGAGGGAGGGAGGGAGTGTGTGTGGAGGGGAGGGAGGGAGGGAGTGTGTGTGGAGGGAAGGGAGGGAGGGAGTGTGTGTGGAGGGAGGGAGGGAGGGAGTGTGTGTGGAGGGAGGGAGGGAGGGAGTGTGTGTGGAGGGAGGGAGGGAGTGTGTGTGGAGGGAGGGAGGGAGTGTGTGTGGAGGGAGGGAGGGAGTGTGTGTGGAGGGAGGGAGGGAGTGTGTGTGGAGGGAGGGAGGGAGTGTGTGTGGAGGGAGGGAGGGAGTGTGTGTGGAGGAGGGAGGGAGTGTGTGTGGAGGGAGGGAGGGAGGGTGTGTGGAGGGGAGGGAGGGAGTGTGTGTGGAGGGAGGGAGGGAGTGTGTGTGGAGGGAGGGAGGGAGTGTGTGTGGAGGGAGGGAGGGAGTGTGGGTAGGGAGGGGAGTGTGTGGTGGAGGGAGGGAGGGAGTGTGTGTGGTGGGGAGGGAGGGAGTGTGTGTGGAGGGAGGGAGGGAGTGTGTGTGGAGGGAGGGGTGGGAGTGTGTGTGGGTGGAGGGAGGGAGGAGGGAGTGGGGAGGAGGGTGGGTGGTGGAGGGAGGGAGGGTGGGTGGTGTGTCGAGGGAGGTGGGAGGGTGAGGGGGTGGGGTGGTAGGGAGGGTGGGAGGGGGGGGGGGGAGGGAGGAGGGAGTGGGGGGTGGGGGGTGGGAGGGTGGGTCTGGGGGGGGGGGGGGTGGGTGGGTGGGGTGGGTGGGGGGAGGAGGGAGGGTGTGGGTGTGGGGGTGGGGGGTGGTGGGTCGGTGGGGGGGGGGGTGGTGGGTGGGAGGGAGGGTGGGGGGTGGGGGGGGGGGGGTGGGTGGGTGGGGGGGGGGGGGGTGGGTGGGTGGGGGGGGGGGGGGGGGGTGGGTGGGTGGGGGGGGGGGGGGGGGGTGGGTGGGTGGGTGGGTGGGGGGGGGGGGGTGGGAGGGGTGGGTGGGAGGGGGGAGGGTGGGTGGGTGGGTGGCGGGGGGGAGACGAGAGAGGGAGGGGGGGTGGGGTGGTGGAAGACGGGGGGGGGGGGGTGGGTGGGTGGGGGGGGGGGGGGGGGGCTGGTGGGTGGGGTGGGGGGGTGGGGTGGGTGGAGGAGGGGGGTTGAGCATATAGGGTGGGATAGGGAGCGGGGACCGACGCACGCGGGGGGGGTGGGGTGTTGTGAGAATAGATCGGGGGTGTGGAATATAATAGAACGCAGCAAAATCGGAAGAACGAATATATATATATATCTAGACACAAGAAGGGGGGGGG
>NC_090371.1:73629925-73679958 GCF_036365525.1 Heterodontus francisci | reverse complement strand
TGTGGAGGGAGGGAGGGAGTGAGTGTGGAGGGAGGGAGGGAGTGAGTGTGGAGGGAGGGAGGGAGTGAGTGTGGAGGGAGGGAGGGAGTGAGTGTGGAGGGAGGGAGGGAGTGAGTGTGGAGGGAGGGAGGGAGTGAGTGTGGAGGGAGGGAGGGAGTGAGTGTGGAGGGAGGGAGGGAGTGAGTGTGGAGGGAGGGAGGGAGTGAGTGTGGAGGGAGGGAGGGAGTGAGTGTGGAGGGAGGGAGGGAGTGAGTGTGGAGGGAGGGAGGGAGTGAGTGTGGAGGGAGGGAGGGAGTGAGTGTGGAGGGAGGGAGGGAGTGAGTGTGGAGGGAGGGAGGGAGTGAGTGTGGAGGGAGGGAGGGAGTGAGTGTGGAGGGAGGGAGGGAGTGAGTGTGGAGGGAGGGAGGGAGTGAGTGTGGAGGGAGGGAGGGAGTGAGTGTGGAGGGAGGGAGGGAGTGAGTGTGGAGGGAGGGAGGGAGTGAGTGTGGAGGGAGGGAGGGAGTGAGTGTGGAGGGAGGGAGGGAGTGAGTGTGGAGGGAGGGAGGGAGTGAGTGTGGAGGGAGGGAGGGAGTGAGTGTGGAGGGAGGGAGGGAGTGAGTGTGGAGGGAGGGAGGGAGTGAGTGTGGAGGGAGGGAGGGAGTGAGTGTGGAGGGAGGGAGGGAGTGAGTGTGGAGGGAGGGAGGGAGTGAGTGTGGAGGGAGGGAGGGAGTGAGTGTGGAGGGAGGGAGGGAGTGAGTGTGGAGGGAGGGAGGGAGTGAGTGTGGAGGGAGGGAGGGAGTGAGTGTGGAGGGAGGGAGGGAGTGAGTGTGGAGGGAGGGAGGGAGTGAGTGTGGAGGGAGGGAGGGAGTGAGTGTGGAGGGAGGGAGGGAGGGAGTGTGGAGGGAGGGAGGGAGGAGTGTGTGTGGAGGGAGGGAGGGAGGGAGTGTGTGTGGAGGGAGGGAGGGAGGGAGTGTGTGGAGGGAGGGAGGGAGGGAGTGTGTGTGGAGGGAGGGAGGGAGGGAGTGTGTGTGGAGGGAGGGAGGGAGTGAGTGTGGAGGGAGGGAGGGAGGGAGTGAGTGTGGAGGGAGGGAGGGAGGGAGTGAGTGTGGAGGGAGGGAGGGAGTGAGTGTGGAGGGAGGGAGGGAGTGAGTGTGGAGGGAGGGAGGGAGGGAGTGAGTGTGGAGGGAGGGAGGGAGGGAGTGAGTGTGGAGGGAGGGAGGGAGGGAGTGAGTGTGGAGGGAGGGAGGGAGGGAGTGAGTGTGGAGGGAGGGAGGGAGTGAGTGAGTGTGGAGGGAGGGAGGGAGTGAGTGAGTGTGGAGGGAGGGAGGGAGTGAGTGAGTGTGGAGGGAGGGAGGGAGTGAGTGAGTGTGGAGGGAGGGAGGGAGTGAGTGAGTGTGGAGGGAGGGAGGGAGGGAGTGAGTGTGGAGGGAGGGAGGGAGGGAGTGAGTGTGGAGGGAGGGAGGGAGGGAGTGAGTGTGGAGGGAGGGAGGGAGGGAGTGAGTGTGGAGGGAGGGAGGGAGGGAGTGAGTGTGGAGGGAGGGAGGGAGGGAGTGAGTGTGGAGGGAGGGAGGGAGGGAGTGAGTGTGGAGGGAGGGAGGGAGGGAGTGAGTGTGGAGGGAGGGAGGGAGGGAGTGAGTGTGGAGGGAGGGAGGGAGGGAGTGAGTGTGGAGGGAGGGAGGGAGGGAGTGAGTGTGGAGGGAGGGAGGGAGGGAGTGAGTGTGGAGGGAGGGAGGGAGGGAGGGAGGGAGGGAGGGAGGGTGGAGGGAGGGAGGGAGGGTGGAGGGAGGGAGGGAGGGTGGAGGGAGTGTGGAGGGAGGGAGTGTGGAGGGAGGGAGTGTGGAGGGAGGGAGTGTGGAGGGAGGGAGTGTGGAGGGAGGGAGTGTGGAGGGAGTGTGGAGGGAGTGTGGAGGGAGTGTGGAGGGAGTGTGGAGGGAGTGTGGAGGGAGTGTGGAGGGAGGGAGGGAGGGAGTGTGGAGGGAGGGAGGGAGGGAGTGTGGAGGGAGGGAGGGAGGGAGTGTGGAGGGAGGGAGGGAGGGAGTGTGGAGGGAGGGAGGGAGGGAGTGTGGAGGGAGGGAGGGAGGGAGTGTGGAGGGAGGGAGGGAGGGAGTGTGGAGGGAGGGAGGGAGGGAGTGTGGAGGGAGGGAGGGAGGGAGTGTGGAGGGAGGGAGGGAGGGAGTGTGGAGGGAGGGAGGGAGGGAGTGTGGAGGGAGGGAGGGAGGGAGTGTGGAGGGAGGGAGGGAGGGAGTGTGGAGGGAGGGAGGGAGGGAGTGTGGAGGGAGGGAGGGAGGGAGTGTGGAGGGAGGGAGGGAGGGAGGGTGGAGGGAGGGAGGGAGGGAGTGTGGGAGGGAGGGAGGGAGGGAGGGTGGGAGGAGGGTGGAGGGAGGGAGGGAGGGTGGAGGGAGGGAGGGAGGGAGTGTGGAGGGAGGGAGGGAGGGATTGTGGGAGGGTGGAGGGAGGGAGGGTGGAGGGATGGAGGGAGGGTGGAGGGAGGGAGGGAGGGAGTGTGGGAGGGAGGGAGGGTGGGAGGGAGGGTGGAGGGAGGGAGGGAGGGTGGAGGGAGGGTGGGAGGGAGGGAGGGAGGGAGTGTGGAGGGAGGGAGGGAGTGTGGAGGGAGGGAGGGAGTGTGGAGGGAGGGGAGGGAGGGTGGAGTGTGGAGGGAGGGAGGGAGTGTGGAGGGAGTGTGTGTGTGTGGAGGGAGGAAGGGAGTGTGTGTGGAGGGAGGGAGGGAGTGTGGAGGGAGTGTGTGTGTGTGGAGGGAGGGAGGGAGTGTGGAGGGAGGGAGGGAGTGTGTGTGGAGGGAGGGAGGGAGTGTGGAGGGAGGGAGGGAGTGTGTGTGGAGTGTGTGTGGAGGGAGGGAGTGTGTGTGGAGGGAGGGAGTGTGTGTGGAGGGAGGGAGTGTGTGTGGAGGGAGGGAGTGTGGAGGGAGGGAGGGAGGGAGTGTGGAGGGAGGGAGGGAGGGAGTGTGGAGGGAGGGAGGGAGGGAGTGTGTGGAGGGAGGGAGGGAGTGTGTGGAGGGAGGGAGGGAGTGTGTGGAGGGAGGGAGGGAGTGTGTGGAGGGAGGAGGGAGTGTGTGGAGGGAGGGAGGGAGTGTGTGGAGGAGGGAGGGAGGTGTGTGGAGTGTGTGTGGAGGGAGTGTGTGTGGAGGAGGAGGGAGTGTGTGTGGAGGGAGGGAGGGAGGGAGTGTGTGTGGAGGGAGGAGGGAGGGAGTGTGTGTGGAGGGAGGAGGGAGGGAGTGTGTGTGGAGGGAGGGAGGGAGGGAGTGTGTGTGGAGGGAGGGAGGGAGTGTGTGTGGAGGGAGGGAGGGAGTGTGTGTGGAGGGAGGGAGGGAGTGTGTGTGGAGGGAGGGAGGGAGTGTGTGTGGAGGGAGGGAGGGAGTGTGTGTGGAGGGAGGGAGGGAGTGTGTGTGGAGGGAGGGAGGGAGTGTGTGTGGAGGGAGGGAGGGAGTGTGTGTGGAGGGAGGGAGGGAGTGTGTGTGGAGGGAGGGAGGGAGTGTGTGTGGAGGGAGGGAGGGAGTGTGTGTGGAGGGAGGGAGGGAGTGTGTAGGGAGGGAGTGTGTGTGGAGGGAGGGAGGGAGTGTGTGTGGAGGGAGGGAGGGAGTGTGTGTGGAGGGAGGGAGGGAGTGTGTGTGGAGGGAGGGAGGGAGTGTGTGTGTGTGGAGGGAGGGAGGGAGTGTGTGTGTGTGGAGGGAGGGAGGGAGTGTGTGTGTGTGGAGGGAGGGAGGGAGTGTGTGTGTGTGGAGGGAGGGAGGGAGGGAGTGTGTGTGGAGGGAGGGAGGGAGGGTGTGTGTGTGGAGGGAGGGAGGGAGGGTGTGTGTGTGGAGGGAGGGAGGGAGTGTGTGTGTGTGGAGGGAGGGAGGGAGTGTGTGTGTGTGGAGGGAGGGAGGGAGTGTGTGTGTGTGGAGGGAGGGAGGGAGTGTGTGTGTGTGGAGGGAGGGAGGGAGTGTGTGTGTGTGGAGGGAGGGAGGGAGTGTGTGTGTGTGGAGGGAGGGAGGGAGTGTGTGTGTGTAGAGGGAGGGAGGGAGTGTGTGTGTGTGGAGGGAGGGAGGGAGTGTGTGTGTGTGGAGGGAGGGAGGGAGTGTGTGTGTGTGGAGGGAGGGAGGGAGTGTGTGTGTGGAGGGAGGGAGTGTGTGTGTGTGTGGAGGGAGGGAGTGTGTGTGTGTGTGTGGAGGGAGGGAGTGTGTGTGTGTGTGTGGAGGGAGGGAGTGTGTGTGTGTGTGTGGAGGGAGGGAGTGTGTGTGTGTGTGTGGAGGGAGGGAGTGTGTGTGTGTGTGTGTGGAGGGAGGGAGTGTGTGTGTGTGTGTGGAGGGAGGGAGTGTGTGTGTGTGTGTGGAGGGAGGGAGGGAGTGTGTGTGTGTGTGGAGGGAGGGAGGGAGTGTGTGTGTGTGGAGGGAGGGAGTGTGTGTGTGTGGAGGGAGGGAGGGAGTGTGTGTGTGTGGAGGGAGGGAGGGAGTGTGTGTGTGTGGAGGGAGGGAGTGAGTGTGTGTGTGTGGAGGGAGGGAGTGAGTGTGTGTGTGTGGAGGGAGGGAGGGAGTGTGTGTGTGTGGAGGGAGGGAGGGAGTGTGTGTGTGGAGGGAGGGAGTGTGTGTGTGTGGAGGGAGGGAGGGAGTGTGTGTGTGTGGAGGGAGGGAGTGAGTGTGTGTGTGTGGAGGGAGGGAGGGAGTGTGTGTGTGTGGAGGGAGGGAGGGAGTGTGTGTGTGTGGAGGGAGGGAGGGAGTGTGTGTGTGTGGAGGGAGGGAGGGAGTGTGTGGGGAGAGGGAGGGAGAAGGAAGGAGGGAGGGAGGGAGAGAGAGAGACCAAGTACGCTCCTGACAGAAAAACATCTATCCGGAATACTGCGCATCGCTACAACAAATGTTGGGCAAACATTGACTACTTCAAGCAAAAAATGCCAGTGTTCTCACTAAACCAGTGTCTTACATAGTGAAGAGAAAGTAAGTCAATTAATTAGTCGTCTTATTTAAGGCTTCTTCACAAAAATGGACATTTTTTGCCATTTTGATCAATAGTAAAATGAATTTTAATGCCGTTATCTTTCTGAAGTTGTCTCACCCGCCCCCCCATGTAAGACAAAAATTGTAATGTGGCTGCCCCATGTGGAAAGGTTGCACAACGCTCCTCTGGACCGTTCCAGTCAGTTCCACTCACCTGCTGTATCCCTGCAGCCCTGCAAGTTCATTTGCCTCAAGTGCCTATCCAATTTCCTGTATGAAATGATCTTGTGGGGAAGATGCCTCTCTGCATGTTGTTATGGCCATGTGGTGAGGGTGGTTCCCACTGTTAAATTTCCAACTGACAGCAGCAAGTGGTTTTGTTGAATAGACAGCGACAGATTTTCTAGTAGGTTTAAAACAAAAGATTAACTATTCATTGAACAATATTCATTCCTGAAATTGTCGCAACTGCACCCCCATACGCAGTCACTTGCGCACACACACTCAAGGAGAGAGAGAGAGTGGAAAAGAGATAAGTGGTTTGAAGTGAGATAGATGTTTAGGGTTCATGGTAAACCTTTTGAATCTTCTCAAAAGTCAATTTCTCTTTTAAAGTTGCAGGCCTGGGTTGTTGGTAGATTTTTCTGTTGGTTCAGATTTCAGTCTGGAGACGGTGATTAAGTTCTCTGCTGCACAAGTTGAAGCATAGAATTCACAGCAGGGAACCTTATTTGGCTTTTGCTGGAGATCTCCGCTCTCAGCTAGACAGGCTTTTGGTGATGCAGTTCTGATTCTCTGCCTCTCTCTTCAGAGAGTATTTTAAGGTAACATGGTGCTTGTCTTGGGAAATGCAGATCCTCCTCACTGTGATGACCAACAATGGCCCAGAGTGTGGCTACTTGACACTTTCTTTGTTTTCGAAGAACCCATGCAATTCAAAAATGTCTCGATGGATTCTTCAGGATGGGTGTAATTGACACTTCTTAGCTTGGAATGTATCAGTTTGTCCTTAACAGACAGTAAGACAGTTTAAATATACAGGCCCAAGTCATTTGACCTTCAGCCATTTTGCAGCATATTGCCCCATTTTTTTTAAAGGGAATATCTATTTTTATAGCTCTTCAGTTTGGGCTTTGTATTTTCCATCGCTGCACTTCATCTGAGCATGACACTGTTCTTATAGGGTCATTGATATAAGGGGTAGAGCCAGAACATGGACTCAATAAATCAGATCTCTATACCTTGGTACACCCTTTTTGAATGTTCAACCAGGTTCAACATTTGAAGAGCACCAATGGTGCAATCCCTGTATATAAGTGCTGGATCACAGCCTGTGGAAATTTGGGACCATGGAGTTTATCATGTATTCTTAATTGCTATATTTTTTAATTTGCAGGATTAAGTGGGCATAGCAGAGGTAGGGGAGGAGGAAGATTTTCAGCACAAGGCATGGGGTAAGCATCTCAAAATGAAGTAGATTTCTGAACTGATTATTTGCTGGAAATGCTTGAATTGAATGCTGTATTATTCTAGATTTGTACTACAGAATTGACTTTGCATTGCAAAGTTTTTAGTTAATCTAGTATAATTCATTATTGTTATACTAAGGCTGGAATTGAAACCTGTGTTGTCACTTAGGTGCAACATGCTGCAAGTAGCCACCCTCTGTACAGAAAGGTATAAATTAAAGGCATCTTACTTTGCACTGGTGGAGCTGTGATTTTTTTTTGAGTGCATTACTATTCCCATAGTAATGCAGAAGTTGGACCTTGATTTTATCAGCGGGGCTGAGTCGTCAGGCAGCAAGCTGCGAAATGGTACTGGATGAGCGTACAGCATGACCCAGTGTTCCTGATGTTGATACTTCTGGATTAGTAGTCAGGCTGTTCTGAAGTGCTGACCATCAGTGCCGGCCAAACATGGTGTGCTCCTTCATCAGAGCAATAAGCTGAAATCTAAAAAGGAGTATTTCCATACAAGAAGAAAAGCAAACTCGTGTTGTTTGCCCAAAGTAATTCCCTTTCCTCTTGATTTCTTAAAATCATAGAATTGTACAGCATCAAAGCAGGAAATTCAGCCCACAGATCATGTTTTCTCTACTGAAGCTATCTAGTTTAGTCCCACTTTACACATTTCTAAATGTCCCATCAGTATTCCATTTTTATATGGTGACTTTAATATACGTCAAAAGGTGCTATGAGGGGCTGTGGAATAAAAGTGAAGAGTTAGTGAGGTATAGGAATGGACAACAAAACAGACCAAGACATGAGGGAAGAGATTAGAGGTGCTGAGTCAAATATAAGTTTTGAAAGTTTTCAAAAAGTGAGGTGGAGGGGTTTAGAGAGCATGTTCCAGAGAACTATTACATTTCCTTTTTATAAAGTTTTGTTTGAAGGTTGCTGCTGCAGCAGTGGATGTTTGCAAAAAAAAATGCTGTAACTTCTGTAAAAATATTTTGTTATGGTCCCCACCACTTATAATGTCCAATGTTTAAAACTTTCAGTCGTATATCAACCAATAGGTGATGACTGTTAACTATTTGCATTAACGTCAATCTTAAAGGTCACAGTTATAGCACTTTAAATGCCCCGTTTATTTTGGGCAGACACAAGTGTACTTCCTTTTTAAATTAAGGTGGAAAAATGAGTATCAATTTATGCTCCCCAATAAGCTCTATTTATTGGGTTATATTTGTGGCAATATTTTTGTGTCTTACAAGCGAGCTCCACTATGTAATAGAGAACTCATTGCAGGCATGTAGAACCTGCTACCCTGCGTTAAGCTTGAGTGCTACTTGATCTGATGGCTGACGCACAGATCCTCATTTTCCTGGGTCTCTCTCCTCTGCAGATTGTTTATTTATTGTGCAGTTGTTAGTGGAGCAAATCAATGTACCTGCTCTGGGTTACAGTCCTTTGTCAAAAACATTCATTCTATCGCTCAACAATATTAATACACAAAACCTACTGTTTTCCTGGAAAGTTTCCAAAAAAGAACAGCAGTGCAACTGAGTTTATTAATCCCACCACAATATATTGGTCATCACGTAGAGCAGGCAAGTCGTGTTTGCAGTAAAGCATCCACAATCAGCTGTGGGGTCTGTTTAAATTTGTGTCTGGAATTACTGTCTCTGCAAACAATAGAAACAGTATCTCATTAGTTGTAGTGGAGAGAGGGGAAATGGTTTTAACTTCTCAAGTCACTCTTTAACTGATTTTCAGCCCAAATGACATCATAGTGTATTTTCTCCATTGCTATTATATTCCTATAATTAGGTGCCCATGTTTGTGCACAATACTTTAGCTGTGGTCCAAATAAGGATGAGCAACTTTTTACCCCTGTCTTTTTTCTGCCCACCAATTTTTCAATTCTCTTGTGCAGTATCTCATCAACTCTATTTGAATATCCATATAAACTGTTCTCCTTTAATTTCTTAAGAACTTGAAGCACAACCTGAAGCTAAGTTAGCCTGCCTGTATATCATTGCACAAGTGACAGGCACTTCAGTAAGATTAACATAACTTAGAGTCTGCATACCCCGCAGCTGAATTTATCTTGAAATTGACTTTGTTTTAAATATGAAATCCATGCTGACTGGCTGTCATTTTTCACTAAAAGCTTGATAATTTCATTTCATATTATAGACTAGTAATTTAGCAACAATTAAATTAAGTCTCCATGTCTATAATTGACTTTCCTATTACCAGTTTCCTTTATTGAAGTGAGTGGCTACATTTGATGTCCTTCAGTCCCTTGGCACAATTTTGCTTTCTGCAGTTTTGGAAAATTATAGCTAGACTGTGTTTCTTCAGTTTGCATCTGAGGATCCCATCAGGCTCCAGTAACATATGTACCTTAAATTTGAGTAACTTTGGTACTGCTTGGCTAAATGTGAAAGTGAGGCTGGCAAGATAAATATAGAGGAGTGAGGTCTTTCAGCCCATCTAGCTTGTGAGACCTATAATCCTCTCTCACTTTCTCTTGAGTGAGTCCAGAGATTTTAGCCTCCACTCCAGAAGACAATTCCAGTTATTAATCTGATTTTTTCCCCCTTTTTAAATGTACCTCATGGTGTAGCAGCAAACGTTGACATGGAAAGAGGATTGGCTAGCTAACAGGAAACAGAGTAGACATAAATGGGTCATTTTCTGGTTGGCAAGATGTAAAGAGTGGTATGCTGCAGGGATCAGTTCTGGGGCCTCAATTTTTTACAATTTATGTAAATGACTTGGATGAAGGGACTGAAGATATAGTTGCTAAATTTGCTGATGACCCAAAGTTAGGCAGGAAAGTAAGTTGTGAAGAGAACATAAGGAGCCTACAAAGTGATATAGATAGGTTAAATGAGTGGGCAAAGATCTGGCAAATGGAGTATAATGAGGGAAATGTGCAATTGTCCATCTTGGCAGGAAGAATAAAAAAAAAAGCTCATTATCTAAATGGTGAGAGATTGCAGAGCTCAGATGCAGAGGAATCTGGATGTCCTAGTGCATGAACCGCAAAAGCTTAGTATGCAGGTTTAGCAGGTAATTAGGAAAGCTAATAGAATGTTTATATTTATTGCAAGGGGAATTGAATACAAAGGTCGGGAAGTTATGTTTCAGTTATACAGGGCATTGGTGAGACCACATCTGAGTACTGTGTACAGTATTGGTCTCCTTATTTAAGGAAGGATGTAAATCTGTTGGAAGCAGTTTAGAGAAGGTTTACTAGACTAATACCTGGAGTGAGCGGGTTGTCTTATGAGGAAAGGTTGGACAGGCTAGGCTTGTATCCGCTGGAATTTAGGAGAGTAAGAGGCGACTTGATTGAAACATATAAGATCCTGAGGGGTCTTGACAGGGTGGATGTGGAAAGGATGTTTCCCCTTGTGGGAGAATCTAGAGCTAGGGTTACTATTTAAAAATAAGGAGTTGTCCATTTAAGTTAGATGAGAAGTTTTTTTCTCTCGGAAGGTCATGAGTGTTTGGAACTGTCTTCCTCAAAAGACAGTGGAAGCAGTCTTTAAATATTTTTAAGGTAGAGGTAGATAGATTCTTGATATGTAAGGGGATGAAAGATTATCAGGGGTAGGCGGGAATGTAGAGTCGGGGTTATGATCGGATCAGCCATGATCATCTTGAATGGCGGAGCAGGCACGAGGGGCTGAGTGGCCTACACCTGCTCCTAATTCGTACGTTCATATCTTTTTTAAATCAAACAGTGGATAAACTGTAGATAAACTGGGGACAATGAAAATGTTGAGAAAACTGCACATTTTACAACACTGCTATTAATTTCTATTTGAAGTATATTCAACTCTGCACTGAATTCCAGTGAGAACATTTGGCTCTTCATGTGCAACCAAAATATGTTTTGGCTTTGTCATCTTTTGTGGAAATCTTGAATATCTCCACCTCATCAATCTGAGCTGATCAATGGTTCTTCATACATGCAGTCTAAATTGCTGAAATAATTTGGAAGGCGTGATTTCTTTTCTTTTGCCCCCTACCCTCCCAAAAAATACATTCTGCCACTTAAACACAAAATTTGACCTTGAGTCTAAACCATTTACAAGTTGGATCTGGCCCATCTCATTCAAACTGACTAATGTGTGCTCATCCTTAACTGACTCTTTGCAGGGTTAAACTGCATTAGTGACACAAAATTGCTTCTTTTGCAATTGGTTGTCAAACAGTTCAATTTGTTTCATTCTGTAAATACCTTTTGAATTCACTTAGTATGTCTCAACTGTACAGAACCTTCAACCCAACAGACTACGCAGATTCTACAACAAATAATGGTTTGGGGGCAACATCTGAAATGTGGGAATCGAGCCAAAACGATGCAACGGGTAGGAAAATGTCCACTGAAAACATGTTATGCCTTCCAAATTTAGCCAAATTTATAGAATCGTTTTGTAAAGTAACTTTTTTTCCATTCCTGTTTTCCAGGTGCTTGGCAGAATTCCATGGAAGTCTGGGTTACTGAAGACTGGAATGAAGATGTAAGTGTGAGAGACTTGTATAGGAATGCTGTATTTTTCGAGCATTTAAACAAGCACCTGTGCTGTTTGTAGAGCACCAGTTAACAAAGTCATGGGTCTGTATTATGGCAAATGGGCCAGTGTAGTATGCTAACTCTTGCCACAAGAGCCAATATTGATAGTTACTCCAGTTGTGTTGCACTTTCATACTGATTGTCCACAAATTCATTATTATTTAGCAGTGCATCAACAAGTCTTTCTTTCGTTCTATTAGTTGAGTTTTTCTACTGCATGCATGGAAAAACCTGAGTTATTGGAGATGCAATTCAATCTTGTAGCAAGATTAGTACTCTGTAGTAAATTTAGTTCTGTTGAGAAATGTGCCACTGGATCTGCAACAACTGTTGCATATGTCTTGTGATGTGGCACTGTCATCAGCAAAATCCATTTTGAGGTAGTTACACTGTCTTTAATCCAAGTATATCATTGTTGAATAAACTCGTTAGCCAGTATGCTAATGACTTGTGACAGAGCTGCTTGTTTGTTGGGGTTAGGGGAAAGTAATTAAGTGACACCAGGCTGTTCATCTCCAGTGCCTGGAGTGTGGCACTCCTGTCTTTTATGCCAAAGTACCTGAAGGCTATATTTGCATTTGGAGAATCTATAAAATTAAATATGGTTTTTAATCCAAATTGTGCACTTCCCAATAACTTGTGTAATTGTCAGTTTTATCTGGAGTGTATACAAGTTGCTTTATAATATTGTTAGAAATAAAAATACTTGATATAGTAATTTCTTTTCCCAGTTGGTTCCTGGAGACCATGCCGTTAAAGTAAGTCCAGGAATCTAGAAATTGCAAAAGTAGTGTGAAAACGCAGTTTTCTAATGCCAGGAGTAATTGAATCTTGGGGAAAGTGAAAGTACTAGTTTACGTGAAGTCGTGAACAGTTCAGTACATGCTTCTGTTTTTTTGTTAAACACTCTTGGGTTACTGAAGAATACAGCTATCGTTAAGGATCTTTGATAAACTGTAATGTATGTCAGCACCTTTGTTGACGTGAAATAAATATGAATGTCACTCCACTTCAAATTGCATAACTGATCTATCACACCTACAGCTAGTTCCAGAAAATCTTTAGGTATCTCAGACTCTATTTGCACTTGTTCAATGGGATAAATCATTGGCTGGTGTATTTTTAAGCCAGTAAAGTATTTCTCATTCCTGTGATGATAAACTGATATTACTTCGCTGTCTCTCATTTTGAGCCCCTGACTTGAAATGCCTGTGATTTATTACATATCTAAACTATACAAATATATTACATGGTCATTAATTATTTTTGTTATTGGACCTCCATTATGATAGACACTACAAAATGTGTCTAATGCTTCTGTATTTGACGGTTATGATATAGTTGCAATTACGGAGACATGGCTGCAGGGTGACCAAGGATGGGAACTGAACATCCAGGGGTATTCAATAATTAGGAAGGACAGGCAAAAAGGGAAAGGTGGGGTAGCGTTGTTAGTAAAGGAGGAAATCAATGCAATAGTGAGGAAGGATATTGGCTCAGAAAATCATGATGTGGAATCAGTATGGGTGGAGCTAAGAAACACCAATGGGCAGAAAATGTTGGTGGGGGTTGTCTATAGGCCCCCATACAGCAGTGGAGATGTAAGATATGGCATTAAACAGGAAATTAGAGATGCATACAATAAGGGTAATCATGGGTGAATTTAATCTACATATAGATTGGTCAAACCAAATTAGCAATAATACTGTGGAGGAGGATTTCCTGGAGTGTGTACGTGATGGTTTTTTAGACTAGTACGTTGAGGAACCAATTGGAGAATAGGCTATCATAGACTGGGTATTGTGCACTGAGAAAGGATTAATTAACGATCTTGTTGTGTGGGTCCCTTGGGGAGGAGTGGCCATAACATGATAGAATTCTCCATTAAGATGGAGAGTGAAGTAGTTGAATCCGAAACTAGGGTTCTGTGTCTAAATAAAGGAAACTACAAAGGTATGAGGTTGACTATGGTAGATTGGAGAACTTTACTAAAAGGGTTGATGGATAATATTTAAAGTACGTGTGCATGAATTACAACAATTATTCATTCCTGTCTGGAGCAAAAATAAAACCGGAAAGGTGGCTCAACCATGGCTTACAAAAGAAATTAGGGATAGTTGCCAGAAAAAGCAGCAAGTCTGAGGATTGGGAGCAGTTTAGAATTCAGCAAAGGAGGATAAAGAGGTTAAGCGGGGGAAAATAGAGTATGAGAGTAAACTTGTGGGGATCATAAAAACTGACTAAAATCTTCCATAAATATGTGAAGAGAAAAAGATTAGTGAAGACAAATGTAGGTCCCTTACAGTCAGAAACGGGGGAAATTATAATGGGGAACGAAGAAATGGCAGAACAATTAAACACATGCTTTGGTTCTGTCTTCACAAAGGAGGTCACAAATAACCTCTCAGAAATGTTAGGGAACCAAGGGTCTGATGAGAGGGAGGAACTGAAGGAAATCCGTATTAGTAAAGAAAAATAGTACTAGGGAAATTAATGGGGTTAAAGGATGACAAATCCCCAGGGCCTGATAATCTACATCCCAGAGTACTAAAGGAAGTGGCCCTGGAAATAGTGGATGCATTGATGGTCATCTTCCAAAATTCTATAGACTCTGGAGCAGTTCCTACAGATTGGAGGGTGGCAAATGTAACCCCAGTATTTAAAAAAAAAAGGAGGGAGAGAAAAACAGGGAATTACAGACCAGTTAGCCTTACATCAGTAGTGGGGAAAATGCGAGAGCCTATTATAAAGGATGTGATAGCAGAACACCTGGAAAGCATGAACGGGATTGGACGAAGTCAGCATGGGTTTACGAAAGGGAAATCATGCTTAACAAATCTACTGCAGTTTTTTGAGGATGCAACTAGTAGAATAGGTAAGGGAGAACCAGTAGATGTGTTGTATTTGGATGTTCAGAAGGCTTTTGATAAGGTGCCACATAAGAGGTTAGTGTGCAAAATTAAAGCACATGGGATTGGGGGTAATAGATTGAGAATTGGTTGACAGATAGGAAACAGAGAGTAGGAATAAACGGGTCTTTACCGGGTGGCAGGCATTGACTAGTGGGGTACGGTAGGGATCAGTGCTTGGGCCCCAGCTATTCACAACATATATAAATGACTTGGGTGAGGGAACTAAATGTAACATTTCCAAGTTTGCAGACGACACAAAGCTGGGGGGGTGGGAATGTGAGCTGTGAGGAGGATGCAAAGAGGCTCCAATGTGATTTGGACGAGTTGGGTGAGTGGGCAAATGCATGGCAGATGCAGTATAATGTGGATAAATGTGAGGTTATCCACTTTGGTTGTAAAAACGGAGATGCAGATTATTATCTGAATGGTGATAGGTTGGGAAAAGGGGAGGTGTAACGAGACCCGGGTGTCCTTGCGCACCAGTCGCTGAAAGCAAGCATTCAGGTGCAGCAAGCAGTTAGGAAAGCGAATGGTATGTTGGACTTCATTGCAAGAGGATTTGAGTACAGGCGCAAGGATGTCTTACTGATGAGACCACATCTGGAGTATTGTGTGCAGTTCTGGTCTCCTTATCCGAGGAAGGATGTTCTTGCCATGGAGGGAGTGCAAAGAAGATTTACTAGGCTGATTCCTGGGATGGCAGTATTGACGTATGAGGAGAGATTGGGTTGACTAGGTCTATATTCACTAGAGTTTAGAAGAATGAGAGGGGATCTCATAGAAACCTATAAAATTCCATCAGGACTAGACAGGGTAGATGCAGGGAGGATGTACCCAGTGGCTGGGGCGTCCAGAACTAGGGGTCATAGTCTCAGGATACAGGGTATGCCATTTAGAACTGAGATGAGAAATTTCTTCACTCGGAAGGTGGTGAACCTGTGGAATTCTCTACCGCAGAAGGCAGTGGAGACCAAGTCATTAAATATATTCAAGAAGGAGATAGCTATATTAATGCCAAAGGGATATAGGGAGAAAGCGGGAACTGGGTACTGAATTAGACGATCAGCCATGATCTTTTTTGAATGGCGGAGCAGGCCCGACGTGCCGAATGGCTTACTCCTGTTCCTATTTTCTATGTTTCTGACTGTGGCACATTAATACTCCTTGACTTCTCTGCAGCTTTTAACTTGATTGACCGCACCATCTTGCCCATTGCTTTTTATTTCCTTGTCCAGCTTGGCTCCACTCCTACCAAATTGTAGCCAGAGTATCTTCAGCAGTGGCTTCTCTTACCATCCCTGCACTGTTGCCTCTGGAGTCTCTCTCTGTTCCCCTACCCCCAGAACAATGGTCTGCTCTTACTCGTCTACAGGCTCTTCATTGGCAACTTCATCTGCAGACATAAGGTCAGATACAATATTGATGTGTCTCAGCTCTACTCCTCTACATCCTCCACTAAATAAGATAGGAAGATAGAAAGAAACTTTTTCCCTTAGCGGAGGGATCAATAACCAGGGGACATAGATTTAAGGTAAGGTGCAGGAGGTTTAGAGGGGATTTGAGGAAAATATTTTTTCACCCAGAGGGTGGTTGGAATCTGGAACGCACTGCCTGAAGAGGTGGTAGAGGCAGGAACCCTCACAACATTTAAGAAGTATTTGGATGAACACTTGAAACGCCATAGCATACAAGGCTACGGGCCAAGTGCTGGAAACTGGGATTAGAATAGTTAGGTGCTTGATGGCCGGTACAGACACGATGGGCCGAAGGGCCTGTTCCTGTGATGTATAACTCTCTATGACTCTATAAATTGTCAGATTGCTTGTCCCGCATCTAATACTGGATGCACTGCAATTTCCCCCAAACTTACGTTGGGAATACTGAAGTCGCCATCATCTGTCCCTACCACAAACGCTACTTGTGCCACCATTTCCACCTCCCTTTCAACTGCCATCTGAGGCTGAACCTATTTGACTCCAAGTTGAGTTTCTAACTCCCTATGCTCTCTATCGCAAAGACTGCTGACTTCCACTTGTCTCTGTCTCCTAACAGTTCATCTGTTGCTAAACCACCCTAACCCCATCCATGTCTTCGTCAGTTCTAGGTTTGACTATTCCAATGCTCTCCTGGTTTCCTTCCCATCTTCCCTCAAATTTTTAGCTCGTGAAAAACTCTGCTGCCCAGATATTCCACATGAGATGGCATTCACCTATTGCCCTATCATCGCTTAACTATCTTTGCTGTCTATTATATGCGCATCCACCCCCACGCCTTCAAATGAAAATTCTCATTGTGGAGTGTATTGGTACATTTCTCAGCACCGTATTTACACTGAGTTTTAACCTAACTTCATACCTTGATATGTTGACAACTATACAGCCACACTGGGGGGATAAAACCTATTTTGGTCATTGGTAGAAGATTGGGGCATGTGCCTTCTAGCTTTAAACTCAAGTTTCAAGGACCCAATTTTATTAGTGAAAAGTAGGGGAATGACCTTAAATTGACTTTGACCAGCAATTTCTTTGCTTTCAAACCTGAATTACTAGAATATGCTCCAAGGTTGCACTTAACCTGACATGAATGTGTAGGGATTTAGGTGTTTGTTTAAATCCTATACTTCTGTGCTAGGTGATATTTGTTCATGAATACTGAGCTAGTGGTTATCCCATGACTGCTGCTTTTGTTGCTGATGGTCATCTTGGAGACAAAAAGAATGTATGAGCTGTGTGGAATTTAAAGTGAGGCTCGAAGCTGCTGGGGGAGGAAGTTTTAATTGGATGGTTATCTATAGGGGTGGTGTGCAGAAAAGGAGTCAACAGTTGTCCTTTGGGATGAAGAGTTATCTAAAAAACCAGCTGCAGTGAGGCATGTTGATGCTCGATCTGGTCAAGACAAATATGATAATTGATGGAGTTTAGTTTTTGTTCCACATAATTTCATGCTTAGTTAATAGTTTTTGGCTTCCATGCTTTTGTAGGAATTTTAAGTGTAAAAATAACTTTCTCAACACTTCATTAGGCTACAGAAATGTTGAAATAATTGGCGCTTGAATAACAAAAACTTCAATTTCTGGCATCTGTCCAGCTGTTGTAAACTACTGACTGGTATTTTAGTTCTACAAATTTGTAATGTAGCTCACTACTTTTTTGGATTTTTTTTTCCTTACTTAGTTTTCATTGTTGCGAAGGTACAAGTTTTAGCTACGATAGCCAAGTGTCAGCTTTGTCACCCCAGTATCCTGGTCAACATATAGGCCTCAAAACACTTCCTAAAACAGATTAACCACTTTATTGTTGTTTGTGGGGCCTTGCTGTGTGCAATATGGCTGCTGCTCTTGCCCATCAAAACAATAGTTACTACACTTCAAATCCATTCAATGTGAAGCATTTGGGACATGCTAAGTAAATGCAAGTTTGTTTGCTCAGTTTAGTAAATTAAAACACCTGTTAATATCTTGATGCACATTTCATTGTATCAGCATTGAGATTATTCTGTCTGTGGGAAAGATAACTGTTCCATGTGCATATCCACGTGTTTGCAGTATTGGGGTGATGTATGCTTAGAGCTGCAGGGCAAGGCTAGAATACTGAATCAGTACTGTATCAGTGTTTCTAAGGAAGAGTATGCTGATAAAATATCAGTAGAAGCAGAGATGGTGGTAATGGATGGACAGAAAGTTGATAAGAACGATGTACTGGAATGGCTGGCTATGCTAAGATTGCTAAGTTGCCTGGTCCGGATGACTTTCATCCCAGTTTGCTAAGGGAAGTGGGAGTGGAGATAGCGGGACGGCTTAACATAATCTTCCAATCTTCCCTAGATACGGGGGAGGTGCCAATATGCCAGAGGATTGGAGAGTGGCAAATCTAACACCCTTTGTTCAAGAAGGGATGTAAGAAAGTTGAGTAAGTACAGGCTGGTCAACTTAACATCAGTGGTGGGTAAGGTTTTAGAAACACTTAATCAGGGAAACGAACAGGCATTTGGAGAGGTTCGAGTTAATTAAGGAGAGCCAACATGAATTTGTAAAAGGCAATTCATGCTTGACTAATCTAATTGAATTTTTGATGAAGTAACAGAGAAGGTTGATGAAGGGAATACAGTGGATGTTGTTTATATGGATTTTAAGAAAGCCTTTGACATGGTGTCTCATAAAAGGCTGCTTAACAAACTTGAGGCTCTTGAGATCGGAGAGTCAGCTTGGATTTAAAAAAAATTGGCTTAAGGGCAGCAAACAGTGAGTGGTAAATGGTGGTTTTTCAAACTGGAGGATGGTATCCAATGTTTTATTTTTTTATTTTAGAGATACAGCACTGAAACAGGCCCTTCGGCCCATTGAGTCTGTGCCGACCAACAACCACCCATTTATACTAACCTTACAGTAATCCCATATTCCCTACCACCTACCTACACTAGAGGCAATTTACAACGGCCAATTTACCTATCACCTGCAAGTCTTTGGCTGTGGGAGGAAACCGGAGCACCCGGCGAAAACCCACGCGGTCACAGGGAGAACTTGCAAACTCCGCACAGGCAGTACCCAGAATCGAACCTGGGTCCCTGGAGCTGTGAGGCTGTGGTGCTAACCACTGCGCCACTGAGTCTATCAATTTTCTGCCCATCCATTACCACCATCTCTGCTTCTACTGATATTTTATCAGCATACTCTTTCTTAGAAACACCGATGCAGTACTGATTCAGTATTCTAGCCTTGCCTTGCGGCTCTAAGCATACATCACCCCAATATTGCAAACGTGTGAATATGCACGTGGAACAGTTGTCTTTCCCACAGACAATAATCTCAATGCTGATCTAATTAAATGTGCATCATGATACTAACAGGTGGCACTGTGGCACAGTGGTTAGCACCGCAGCCTCACAGCTCCAGCGACTCGGGTTCAATTCTGGTACTACCTGTGTGGAGTTTGCAAGTTCTCCCTGTGTCTGCATGGGTTTTCTCTGGGTGCTCCAGTTTCCCCCCACATGCCAAAGACTTGCAGGTTGATAGGTTAATTGGCCATTATAAATTGCCCCTAGTATAGGTAGGTGGTAGGAAAATATAGGGGCAGGTGGGGATGTGGTAGGAATATGGAATTAGTGTAGGATTAGTATAAATGGGTGGTTGATGGTCGGCACAGACTCGGTGGGCCGAAGGGCCTGTTTCAGTGCTGTATCTCTAAACTAAACTAATTTACTAAACTGAGCAAGCAAACTTGCATTTATTTAGCATGTCGGGACCATTTCTTTTTTAATTTATATAAATGACAATATTAGAATACGAAGAATTCCAAATTTGCTGATACCCACCAAACTTGGAGGTGTGGCAGACAGTGAGGATGACACCAATTGACTGTCATAGGATAGGCACGTGGCAGATGGAATTTAATATTAGAGAAATGTGAGGTGATATATTTTGGCAGAAGGGGGAGGCAATATCAACTTAGTGGCACAGTTCTGAAGAGTGTGCAAGGACAGAGGGACCTGGGGGTTTATGTGTGTAGATCTCTGGTGGCAGGATACTTTGAGAGTGTAGTTAGCAAAGCATATAGGACCTTGGGCTTCATAAATAGAGGTACTGAGTTTTTAAAAAAACAGATGTTATGATGAACTTTAAAGCTCTGGTTAGGCCATAACTAGAGTATTGCGGTCACCACACTTGAAGGATGTGAGGGTCCTTGAGAGGGTGCAGAGGAGATGTACCAGAGTTGAGGGATTTTAGTTACAAGGTTAGGTTGGAGAAGCTGGCGTGGTTCTCCTTCGAGCAAAGCAGAATTGGGGGGTGGGGGGGAGGTGGGTGGGCAGTGGAGGGGAGGGTGGTGCGGATTTGATAGAGGTGTACACGATGATAGGTTTAGATAAGGTAGACAAAAGCTGTTCCCATTAGCTGACGGTACAAGGACCCATTGGTTGGTATCCTTCCATCTTTGAAAGATGATGGATACGCAGCAAACAATCCATTTAGGCGGGGTGTCTTGGTGCACCTTTGCTGATGTCTGTGAAGGCCCATCCTTGAGAGGCAGGTCTGCCACAAGTGCTGCTGCATCTGAAGCTGCCAAGTGATGCTCTGACTTGTTTTTGACATTTGTGCCTGTTGTCAAGCTGCTGTAGCAACTGGTTGTCATGGTAGTGCACACCAGTCCACCGAAAGTGTTGCCATTTCCCTCTTGCCAGCTAGTGGCTCCCTGGTGCGATTGTCGACATTTAGGGCCTTCATATCACACTTGCAAGCATCCTTGAAGCGGAGCTTTGGGTGCGCCATGGTCATCTGGCCCCAGCTACCTCACCATACAGAAGGTCCTTCGGTGTGCGACCATTTTCCAACCTGCGGACATGTCCGATCCACCGTAGCTGCCTCTGTTTGATTAGTGCTAACCCACTTGGGAGCTCTGCCTTTGAGAGACTGCCACATTTGTGATTTTTGCCCTGCCAGGATATACCAATAATACACTACAGACAGCAAAGATGGAAGTTATTGAGCTTCTTTTCCTGGTAGCTTTAAGTCGCCCATGTTTCACAGCCATACTGGAAGGTGCTGAGAACACAGACCTTATAACCCATCAGCTTGGTCTTCAGTAATATAAAAGCAAAATACTGCGGATGTTGGAAATCTGAAATAAAAACGAGAAATGCTGGAAATACTCAGCAGGTCTGGCAGCATCTGTGGAGAGAGAAGCAGAGTTAACGTTTCAGGTCAGTGACCCTTCTTCAGAACTAGCAAATATTAGAAATGTAAAAGGTTATAAGCAGGTAAAGTGGGGGTGGAGCAACAGATAACAAAGGAGAAGGTGTAAATCAATGAAGGTGAACAAGGTAAAAGAGACAAACGAAAATCCCGTCGGAGAGAAGAGCAAAACTTCTTCAAGGTAGGCATTCCTGGAAGAGAGGTGGCAGTGAATTAAACTCTAAAATAAAAGCAAAATACTGCGGATGCTGGAAATCTGAAGTAAAAACAAGAAATACTGGAAATACTCAGGTCTGGCAGCATCTGTGGAGAGAGAAAAAGAGTTGACGTTTCAGATCAGTGACCCTTCTTCAGAACGAGCAAATATTAGAAATGTAAAAGGTTATAAGCAAGTAAAGCGGGGGTGGGGCAAGAGATAACAAAGCTTGGTCTTCAGGGTCAGCTTGGTTATCCTATGTGCCTTTTGCGAGTTGGCCAAGAGTAGTAGCTGCTTTCCCTATGCCTGTATGTAGCTATGCATCAAGGGACAGATTGTCTGTCACCGTGGACCCAAGGTTGCAGAATTTGCTAACCAGTTCCAGTGCAAGGGTGTTTAGTGTGATTAGGGGCAGAAATGCAACACCTTGTCCCATGACCACGGTTTTCTTGACGCTTATAGTCAGAGAACAAGTGCAAGGACCAGGGGCATAAATTTAAGGCTTTGAGCAAGAGATGCAGGGGGGTATGTGAGGAAGAACTTCTAAATGCAGCGAGTGATGGTAACATGGAAATCGCTGCTGTCAAGGGTGGTGGAAGCAGAGACTAACTATTTCAAAAGGAAATTGGATGTGCACTTGAGGGAAATAAACTTGCAAGGCAATGGGGATAGAGCAGGGGAATGGGACTGACTGGATTGCTCCACAGAGAGCCGGCATGGACCCGATGGGCCGAATGTTGGCCTCATAGAGTCACAGATATACAGCACAAATGGGCCCTTCGGCCCATCGTGTCCGTGCCGGCCATCAAGCACCTATCTAATCCCATTTTCCAGCACTTGGCCCGTAGCCTTGTTTGCTATGGTGATTCAGGTGCTCATCTAAATACTCAAATGTTGTGAGGGTTCCTGCTTCTACCACCCTTTCAGGCAGTGTGTTTCAGATTCCAACCACCCTCTGGGTGAAAAAATATTTCCTCAAATCCCTTCTAAACCTCCTGCCCCTTATCTTAGATCCATGCCCCCTGGCTATTGACACCTCCGCTAAGGGAAAAAGTTTCTTCCTATCTATGCCCCTCATAATTTTGTATACCTCAATCAGGACCCCCTTAGCCTTCTCTGCTCTAAGGAAAACAACCCTAGCCTATCCAGTCTCTCTTCATAGCTGAAAGGCTCCAGCCCAGGCAATATCCTGGTGAAACAAAAACAAGAAATGCTGGATTCACTCAGCAGGTCTGGCAGCATCTGTGGAAAGAGAAGCAGAGTTCACGTTTCGGGTCAGTGACCCTTCTTCGGAACTGACCCGAAACGTTAACTCTGCTTCTCTTTCCACAGATGCTGCCAGACCTGCTGAGTGAATCCAGCATTTCTTGTTTTTGTTTCAGATTTCCAGCATCCGCAGTATTTTGCTTTTATTTTAATATCCTGGTGAATCTCCTCTGCACCCTCACCAGTGCAATCACAAGCTTCCTATAGTGTGGCGACCAGAACTGTACCCAGTACTCCAGCTGTGGCCTCACTAGCATTTTTTTACAGCTCGATCATAACCTCCCTGCTCTTATATTCTATGCCTCGGCTAATAAAGGCAAGTATCCCATATGACTTCATAACCTACCTGTGCTGCTGCCTTCGGTGATCTATGGACAAGTACACCAAGGTTCCTCTGACTCTGTACTTCCGAGGGTCCTACCATCCATTGTATATTACCTTGCCTTGTTAGTCCTCCCGAAATGCGTCTCAGGATTTAATCCTTCTCAGGATTAAATTCCATTTACCATTGCTCTGCCCATCTTACCAGCCCATCTATATTGTTGTGTAACCTAAGGCTTTCCTCCTCAGTATTTATGACACCACCAATTTTCGTGTCATCTGCGAACTTACTGATCATACCTCCGATATTCACATCTAAATCATTAATGTACGCTACAAAGCACCGATCCCTGCGGTACACCACTGGTCACAGGCTTCCAATTGCAAAAACAACCCTCGACCAAATTGCCCTGGATCCCATGGGCTCTTAGCTTCTTGACCAATCTCCCATGCGGGACCTTATCAAAAGCTTTACTGAAGTCCATGTAGATTACATCAACTGCATCTACACTTCTAGTCACCTCCTCTCAAAATTCAATCAAGTTTGTTAGGCATGATTTCCCCCTGATAAAGCCATGCTGACTATCCTTGATTAATCCTGTCCCTCAGAATTTTTTCCAATCGTTTCCCCACCACTGATGTTAGACTCACCAGCGTGTAATTACCTGGTTTATCGCTGCTACCCTTCTTGAATAATGGTACCACATTTACTGTCCTTCAGTTCTCTGGCACGTCTTCCTGTGGCCAGAGAGGGTTTGAAAATTTGTGTCAGCCCCTGCTATCTCCTCCCTTGCCTCACATAACAGCCTGGGATACGTCTTATCTGGGCCTGGGAATTTATCTACTTTTAAGCCCGCTAAAACTGCTAATACTTCCTCTCTTTCAATGCTAATTTGTTCGACTATATCACAATTCCCGGCCCTGATCTCTACACCTAAATCGTCCTTCTCCATAGTGAACACAGATGAAAAGTAATCATTTAAAACCTCAACTACGTCCTCTGGCTCCCCACACAGATTGCCACTTCGGTCCTTAATGGGCCGTACTCTTTCCCTGGTTATCCTCTTGCCCTTAATATACTTATAAAACGCCTGGGATGTTCCTTTATCTTGCCCGCCAGTGTTTTTTCATGCCCCCCTCTTCACTCTCCTAATTACTTTTTTAAGTATCCCCCTACACTTTCTATACTCCTCTAGGGCCTCTGCTATTTTTAGCCCTCTGAATCTGCCTAAGCCTCTTTTTTTTTTTCTCATCCAATCCTCTATATCCCTTGACATCCAGGGTTCCTTGGACTTGTTGGTCTGACCCTTCACCTTTATGGGAACATGTTGGCCCTGAACTCTTACTATTTCCTTTTTGAATGACTCCCACTGGTCTGATGTAGACTTTCCTACAAGTAGCTGCTCCCAGTCCACTTTGGCTAGATCCTGCTTTATCATATTGAAATCGGCCTTCCCCCAATACAGTAACTTTATTTCTGATCCACCTTTGTCCTTTTCCATAACTACCTTAAATCTTAGAGTTATGGTCACTATCCCTGAAATGCTCCCCCACTGACACTTCTACCACTTGTCCGGCCTCATTCCCTAGGATTAGGTTCAGTAATGCCCCTTCTATTGTAGGGCTTTCTACATGCTGGCTCAAAAAGCTCTCCTTTATGCACTTTAAGAATTCCACCACCTTTAAGCCTTTTGCACTAAGACTATCTCCGTTAATATTGGGGAAGTTGAAATCCCCTACTAATCCTGCCCTTCCCTCAATCATGGCTCTGATAGCAATAATATCATATTCCCATCTGTCAATTCATCTGCCTTACTTGTAAGAGTCCTTGCGTTAAAATAGATGCAGTCCAGCCTTGCAATATTTGCTTGTGCCTTAGCAGGTCTATATTTGCTCTGCCTTCCAGACTGACTTAATTTCTCTTCTATATTTGGCTGTACATCACCCCCTACTGTACCTCCACTCTGTATCCCATCCCCCTGCAAAATTAGTTTAAACCTCCCCACCCAAACTGCACTAGCAAACCTCCCAGCAAGGATGTTGGTCCTGCTCCGGTTCAGGTGCAGGTGAAATCCGTCCAACTTGTACGGGTCCCACCTTCTCCAGAAACAGACCCAGTGATCCAGGAAACTAAAGCCCTCCCTCCTGCACCATCTCTTTATTCATCTGCTCTATCCTCCTATTCCTATACTCACTAGCACATGGCACCGGGCGTAATCCAGAGATTACAACCTTTTGAGGTCCTGCTTTTTAATCTGCTACCTCGCTCCCTAAATTCTTGTTGCAGGACCTCATCCCTCTTTCTGCCTATGTTGTTGGAACCAATGTGAACCACGACCTCTTGTTTACCCTCGCCCTTCAGAATGTCCTGCAGCTGCTCCGTGACATCCTTGATCTGAGCACCAGGGAGGCAACATACCATCCTGGAGTCACGTTTGCGGCCACAGAAACGCCTATCTGTACCCCTTACGATAGAATCCCCTATCACTATAGCTCTCTTACTCTTTTTCCTCCCCTCCTGTGCTGGAATGACTGACTCTATTGGGTGAGAAGTGAAAATAAGAATATCTGGAGACTGGAGTGCCCGGATAACAAAGTTTTTTTGAAAAAGCTTCCTACAACAGTCAAGGCTGTAATTTTCATATGATTTTCCAACTGTAGTAACGTCAGTGTAAGGATTCTAATTGGATTCTTTCAGGGGAGAAAAAAGTCTATAAATTGAGTCACCACCCATTCAGCTAATTTGTGGTATTCATGGGTGTTTTTTTCATTCGTTCATGGGATGTGGGCATCACTGGCTTTGCCGGCGTTTATTACCCATCCTTAATTGCCCTTGAGAAAGTGGTGGTGAGCTGCCTTCTTGAACTGCTGCAGTCCATGTGAGGTAGGTACACCCACAGTGCTGTTAGGAAGGGAGTTCCAGGATTTTGACCCAGCGACAGTGAAGGAACGGCGATATAGTTCCAAGTCAGGATGGTGTGTGACTTGGAGGGGAACTTGGTGGTGGTGGTGTTCCCATGCATTTGCTGCCCTTGTCCTTCTAGTTGGTAGAGGTTGTGGGTTTGGAAGGTGTCTAAGGAGCCTTGGTGCGTTGCTGCAGTGCTTCTTGTTGATGGTACACATTGCTGCCACTGTGCATCGGTGGTGGAGTGAGTGAATGTTTGTGGATGGGGTGCCAATCAAGCAGGCTGCTTTGTTTTGGATGGTGTCGAGCTTCTTGAGTGTTGTTGGAGCTGCACCCAGCCAGGCAAGTGGAGGGTATTCCATCACACTCCTGACTTGTGCCTTGGATAGGCTTTGGGGTGTCAGGAGATGAGTTACTCACTGCAGCATTCCTAGCCTCTGACCTGCTCTTCTAGTCACGGTATTTATATAGCTACTCCAGTTCAGTTTCTGGTCAATGGTAACCCTTAGGATGTTGATAGTGGGGGATTCAGCGATGGTAATACCATTGAATGTCAAGGGGAGATGGTGAGATTCTCTCTCGTTGGAGATGGTCATTGCCCGGCACTTAAGTGGCAAGTAACATTCGCGCCACTCATCAGCCTCAGCCTGGATATTGTCCAGGTCTTACTGCATTTCTACACGGACTGCTTCAGTATCTGAGGAGTCGCGAATGGTGCTGAACGTTGTGCTATCATCAGCGAACATCCCCACTTCTGACCTTATGATTGAAGGAAGGTCATTGATGAAGCAGCTGAAAATGGTTGGGCCTAGGACACTACCCTGAGGAACTCCTGCAGTGATGTCCTGGAGCTCAGATGATTGACCTCCGACAACCACAACCATCTTCCTTTGTGCTAGGTATGACTCCAACCAGCGGAGAGTTTTCCCCCGATTCCCATTGACTCCAGTTTTGCTTGGGTTCCTTGATGCCATACTCGGGTGTTTGGAAGGGCATTTCTGCACCCTCTAAACTGGAGATGAATAATGGAATTGGGAAACTTAGAAGAGGCAAAAATAAATTTTAAAATGGAATTTGGCATTTTGTTGCCCTGATCCTTGTGCAATATGCTTAGCACCTATAGATCTGAAGTACAACTACTAAAGAACCTTAAAAAAGACTACTGTACTTTTTAGGGGGTTTTATTTTTTGTTTACCCAGTGGGATTGCATGTCAGACATTTATGAATGTATATTCATATGTCTAGTTTAAGATGCACTTTCATGTCAATCAATTTTTATTTCAGTTTAGAAGACTTCTAAACATAGGGTAGATAAAATAAAAACAAAATACTGCGGATGCTGGAAATCTGAAATAAAAACGAGAAATGCTGGAACCACTCAGCAGGTCTGGCAGCATCTGTGGAAAGAGAAGCAGAGTTAACGTTTCGGGTCAGTGACCCTTCATCGCAACTGACAAATATTAGAAAAGTCACAGGTTATAAGCAAGTGAGGTGGGGGTGGGGCAAGAGATAACAAAGGAGGTCTAGATTGGACCAGGCCACATAGCTGACCAAAAGGTCACGGAGCAAAGGCAAACAATATGTTAATGATGTGTTGAAAGACAAAGCATTAGTGCAGATTAGCTGTTAATACACTGAATATTGAACAGCAGCAAGTGCAAACCTGAAAAAAAACAGTGGGTAAGCAAAGTGAACAAACTAAGATGAAATGAAAAAAATGCAAAAAAAAAAGATTGTAAAAAAGAATGTAAAAAAAAAAGGAGAAAGAAAAAATTAACTAAAAATGAAAGTAAAATGGGGGGCTGTCATGCTCTGAAATTATTGAACTCAATGTTCAGTCCGGCAGGCTGTAGTATGCCTAATCGGTAGATGAGATGCTGTTCCTCGAGCTTGCGTTGATGTTTACTGGAACACTGCAGCAATCCCAGGACAGAGATGAGAGCAGGGGGGAGTGTTGAAATGGCAAGCAACCGAAAGCTCAGGGTCCTGCTTGCGGACTGAGCGGAGGTGTTCCGCAAAGCGGTCACCCAGTCTGCGCTTGGTCTCCCCAATGTAGGGGAGACCACACTGTGAGCAGCGAATACAGTATACTACATTGAAAGAAGTACAAGTAAATCGCTGCTTCACCTGAAAGGAGTGTTTGGGGCCTGGGATAGTGAGGAGAGAGGAGGTAAATGGGCAGGTATTACACCTCCTGCGGTTGCAGGGGAAGGTGCCATGGGACGGGGACGAGGTGGTGGGGGTAATGGAGGAGTGGACCAGGGTGTCGCGGAGGGAATGATCCCTTCGGAATGCTGACAGGGGAAGGGAGGGGAAGATGCGACTGGTAGTGGCATCACGCTGGAGGTGGCGGAAATGGCGGAGGATGATCCTTTGGATATGGAGGCTGGTGGGGTGAAAAGTGAGGACAAGGGGAACCCTGTCACGGTTCTGGGAGGGAGGGGAATGGGCCGGACACGGTTGAGGACCCTGTCAACCACAGTGGGGGGAAATCCTCGGTTGAGGAAAAAGGAGGTATTATCAGAAGCACTGTCATGGAAGGTAGCATCATCAGAGCAGACAGGGTAGATGCAGCTAAGATGTTTCCCTTGCTTGGGGAGTCTGGAACCAGGGACACAATTTCAAAATAAGGGAGAAGCCACTTAGGACAGAGATGAAGAGAAATTTCTTTACTCATAGGGTTGTGAATCTTTGGAATTCTCTACCCCGGAGGGCTGTGGAAGCTCAGTCATTGAGTATGTTTAAACCAGAGATTGACAGATTTCTAAATACAAATGACATAAGGGGATATGAGTTTAGTGTGGGGCAAAAGGCATTGAAGTGAATGATCAGCCATGATCGTATTGAATGGCCTACTGTTCCTATGTTCCTATGAAATGAATATATAGGTCTTAAATTCCTGCACATGGATTTCATTGTGGAAAGCAGTTCTTCCTAAGTGTTGCATTGAAATCTTAAACAAGCTGTACCATCTGAAACTTTTTTCCTTTAAATATTTTCTTTTTTTGAAGCAGTTGACCCTTTTGCTGGAGTACAGTTCCATGGGAACTCGGCATCTTCCAGTACTTTGCCTAGGTAGCTATCATTCCCTGTAGGCTATTTGACAACAATGCACCTGCTGTTGTCCTTGCTCAGTGTCCACTTACACTTCTGAAAGGGTTCATTGAATATTGATCCACAGCAGGAAACCTGGACAACAAATACCCTTTTCTTAGTTGATTAATAGCACCTTTTCAAATTCTTTGACTGACTGAAATCAGCTAATGTGGCACAAACAAGAATTTGAACTTGAAATCTTCCTGATTTATGTGGCTGAGCCAGTCGTTGATAAATGCCTTTACCCTTTTGGGGAATGTGTCTGCAGTGTATTTTTAAAATAGCTATTACAGTGGTCTTAACTTAGATTTGTGTTGACAAAATAGAGGCCTGCATAATCCTTTTTAACTTTAATGAATTCTTTAAGCAGCTTACAGAAACAAGGGTCTTTACAGCCTCCACTGTTGTAGGAATGGACAACCAAGTCACTCCAAGACCAAGGTATGAAATGTAGTCCTAGTTTAACATGGATTAACCAGTTAACACATAATGTAGGGAAACTTCAGAAAAGTATAAGATGTGCCACTGGTATAATTTTAAAGCAGACTCTGAAATTGCTGAGATTTGAAATTGATGGTACAGCACAAAACAAGTGTTTATTACAACTGTATTAATAAACAAATCAGTTTCTTGAGCTGTGAAGCAACCTTCTG
Source organism: Heterodontus francisci (assembly GCF_036365525.1). Classification (NCBI taxonomy): domain Eukaryota; kingdom Metazoa; phylum Chordata; class Chondrichthyes; order Heterodontiformes; family Heterodontidae; genus Heterodontus; species Heterodontus francisci. The sequence continues at coordinate 73,650,975 of NC_090371.1, read as the reverse complement.
TAAATGCTGAGATTTGATGCTGGGTCTCAGTGTTGTGATTCCAGTTTCTTTGCTTTATCGCAGCACAGGTTCTTGTGAACTACGTGCATTCATTTCTTATTTGAATTGGTTTATAAACCCAAAACTTAAACCAAAACTGCAGTTTCAATCAGATGCATACATTATTCAGAGTTCATCTTGCTGATCTTCCACTATATCAAAGCTGGAACCTTTTTAGGACCAAGTTGAACGTACTCACGTCTTTGATCTATATTTTCTGAAGTTACTCAAATATTTTTGTATTTTAAGACTTTTGCAGTATGTACTTAGGTTTATAACTCTCAAAACCTCAATTTTAGCGGAGATCATATTTGGAAATGATTTGCAAGTGCATAGGTAAATCACCTGGAAGTTGTGAATGTCCTACTTCTAAAATTTGGCTGCTCTTGTTTATTTTCCTCGTCTGGGGATGTTAATTTATTGAAGAATTGTTCTCTAGTTTATTGCTGAAAATTATTCTGCTGAAGGAGGATATAGCATTTAGCAGTTTACAATGGGTACGGTGATATTTTAATGGGTATCTTAAAAGAGCGTTTGTTTTCTGCAGGAGTATATAATTAGCACTGCAGCACACTTTTAAAATACAGCAAATCTATAAGGGCTAAATCTATATCTTTGCAGCAAAGAGTGAGAGTCCAGACAGTTGTGCTGCCTGCCCGGTGCCAGGGTTCGGAACATCTGCTCAGGGCTAGAGAGGAACTTATAGTGGGAGGGGGGAGGATCCAGTCATCGTGGTCCATGTAGGTACCAATGACATAGGCAGGACAAGGAAAGAGGTTCTGTATAGTCAGTTTGAGGAACTAGGCGGCAAATTAAGAAGCAGAACCTCAAAGGTAATCACAGAATCACAGAATAATAGTGCAGAAGAGGCCCTTCGGCCCATCGAGTCTGCACCGATGCATTAAAACACCTGACCTGTCTACCTAATCCCATTTGCCAGCACTTGGCCCATAGCCTTGAATGTTATGACGTGCCAAGTGCTCATCCAGGTACTTTTTAAAGAATGTGAGGCAACCTGCATCTACCACCCTCCCAGGCAGGACATTCCAGACCGTCACCACCCTCTGGGTAAAAACGTTCTTCCTCAAGTCCCCCTTAAACCTCCCGCCCCTCACCTTAAACTTTTGTCCCCTTGTAACTGACCCTTCAACTAAGGGGAACAGCTACTCCCTATCCACCCTGTCCATGCCCTTCATAATCTTGTACACCTCGATCAGGTCACCCCTCAGTCTTCTCTGCTCCAGTGAAAACAACCCAAGCCTATCCAACCTCTCTTCATAGCTTAAATGTTCCATCCCAGGCAACATCCTGGTGAATCGCCTCTGCACCCCCTCCAATGCAATCACATCCTTCCTATTATGTGGCGACCAGAATTGCACGCAGTCTCCAACTGTGGCCTTACCAAAGTTCTGTACAACTCCAACATGACCTCCCTGCTTTTGTAATCTATGCCTCGATTGATAAAGGCAAGTGTCCCATATGCCTTTTTCACCACCCTATTAACCTGCCCTTCTGTCTTCAGAGATCTATGGACAAACACGCCAAGGTCCCTTTGTTCCTCGGAACTTCCCAGTGTCAGGCCATTCATTGAATATTTCCGTGTCACATTACTCCTTCCAAAGTGTATCACCTCACACTTTTCAGCGTTAAATTCCATCTGCCACTTTTCTGCCCATTTGACCATCCCGTCTATATCTTCCTGTAACCTAAGACACTCCACCTCACTGTTAACCACTCGGCCAATCTTTGTGTCATCCGCGAACTTACTGATCCTACCCCCCACATAGTCATCTATGTCGTTTATATAAATGACAAACAATAGGGGACCCAGCACAGATCCCTGTGGTATGCCACTGGACACTGGCTTCACTAAAACAGCCGGCTGTCATCACTCTCTACAGCTATGCCAATTTTGAATCCACCTTATCAAGTTACCTTGTATCCCATGTGCATTTGCTTTCTTGATAAGTCTCCCATGTAGGACCTTGTCAAAAGCTTTGCTGAAATCCATGTAAACTACATCAACTGCACTACCCTCATCTACACACCTGGTCACATGCTCAAAAAATTCAATCAAATTTGTTAGGCATGACCTCCCTCTGACAAAGCCATGCTGACTATTCCTAATCAAATTTTGCCTCTCCAAGTGGAGATAGATTCTCTCCTTCTGAATTTTCTCCAATAGTTTCCCTACCACTTACGTGAGACTCACTGCTCTGTAGTTCCCTGGCTTATCTCTACAACCTTTCTTAAATAGTGGGACCACATTAGCTGTTCTCCAGTCCTCTGGAACCTCCCCCGTGGCCAGAGAGGAATTAAAAATTAGGGTCAGAGCCCCTGCAATCTCCACCCTCGCCTCCCACAGCGTCCTGGGACACAAATCGTCCGGATCTGGTGATTTGTCCACTTTTAAGCCTTCCAAAACCTCCAATACCTTGTTACTCCCTATAACAATTTGCTCAAGAATCTCACAGTCTCTCTCTCTAGGTTCCATATCTACATCCTCTCTCTTGGGTGAAGACAGATGTGAAGTATTCATTCAACACCCTACCAATGTCCTCTGGCTCCACCCACAAATTTCCCTCTTGGTCCCTAATGGGTCCTACTCTTTCCTGGTTATCCTCTTCCCATTGATATACTTATAGAATATCTTGGGATTTTCCCTACTTTTACCAGCCAGAGCTTTCTCATATCCCCTCTTTGCTCTCCTGATTGCTTTCTTAAGCTCCATCGTACACTTTCTGTATTCCACTAATGCTTCCATTGATTTGCTCTCCTTGTATTTGCTAAAAGCCTCTCTTTTCCTTCTCGTCGTACCCTGAATGTTTCTGGTCATCCATGGTTCTCTGGGCTTGTTGCTCCTACCTATTACCCCAGAGGAAACATGTTGGGCCTATACCCTCCCCATTTCCTTTTTGAATGCCCCCCACTGCTCTTCTGTAGATTTCCCAACAAGTAACACTTTCCAGTCTACCTTGGCCAGATCCTGCCTTATTTTACTAAAATTCGCTCTCCCCCAATCCAAAACCTCTGGATTATTACCTGAGCCATGTGCAAATTGGCATAGGGCAAATAAGATTACAGAAATGAATGCATGGCTCAAAGATTGGTGTGGTAGAAATGGGTTCCAGTTCGTGGGGCACTGGCACCAGTACTGGGGAAAGTGGTGGCTGTACCGTTGGGACGGTCTACACCTGCACCATGCTGGGGCCGGTGTTCTAGCGAGCCGCATAACTAGGGAAGTAGAGAGGGTTTTAAACTGAGTAGTGGGGACAAAGGATCAAATTTGGGAAGATATGGTAAATCAAAGAGTAGAGACAAGGCAAGAGAGCAAGGTACTAATATGGGAAATGATAAACAGATTGTGACAGGAAGGAACAGAGCGTACAAATCTAAGAGTAAATGAACAGTTAAGGCTAGAGGTTACAAAAATAATAAAAGGACACAACTAAAGGCGCTGTATCTGAATGCACGTAACATTCGAAACAAAACAGATGAATTGAGAGCGTAAATAGAAATAAATAAGTACAATCTGATAGCCATTACTGAGACATGACTGCAGGCCGACATAGATTGGGATCTGAATATTGAAGGATTCATGGCATTTAGGAAGGACAGGAAGTTAGGAAAAGGTAGACTGGTAGCTCTGTTAATTAATAATGGTGTTAGCGCAATAGAGGGGGATGACCTAAGTTCAGAAGACCAGGATGTAGAAGCAGTTTGGGTAGAGATGAGAAATCATAAAGGCAAGAAGTCACTTGTGGGAGTGGTGTACAGACCACCTAACATTAACCACACTGTGGGACGGGATATAAAGGAAGAAGTAATGGTAGCTTGTCATAAAGGTACAGCGATAATTAATGGGGGGTTTTAACCTACATATAGACTGGAAAAATCAGATGGGCAGAGGTCGCCTAGATGAGAAGTACATAGAATGTTTTTGGGATAATTTCTTAGAACAATACGTTCTGGAGCCAACCAGAGAGCAGGCTATACTAGACTTAGTATTGTGCAATGAGATAGCAATAATTAATTATCTCATAGTTAAGGCACCCCTAGGTAGCAATGATCATAATATGATTGAATTTTACATTTAGTTTGGGGGAGAGAAGAGTGGGTCCAAGACTAGTATTTTAAACTTAAATAAGTGCAATTATGAGGACATGAAAGCAGAGCTAGCTAAAGTGAACTGTAAATCAAGTTAAGAGATAGATCGATAGAGATGCAGTGGCAGACATTTAAGGGGATATTTCAGAATACACAAAATAGATACATTTCACGCGAAAGAAAAATTCCAAGGGTGGGATCCACCATCCGTGTTTAACTAAAACCATTAAAGATAGTATCAAACTTCAAGAAAAAGCCTATAATTGTGCAAAGATGGGAGGCAGGTCAGAAGATTGGACAGAATATAAAAAACAGCAAAGAAGGACTAAAAAATTGATCAAGTAAAATTAGAGTACGAGAGAAAGCTAGCTAGAGATATAAAGACAAATAGTAAGAGGTTCTATAGATACTTAAAAAAGAAAAAAGTTAACAAAGTGAGTGTTGGTCCTATAAAAAGTGAGTCTGGGGAATTAATGGGATGGCAGATGAATTGAGCAGATATTTTGCATAGGTCTTCACTATTGAGGATACAAGTAACATCCCAGTATTAGCTGTAAGTTAGGAAATGGAAGGAAGGGAGGAACTCGAGAAAAATACAATCACCCAGGGACGTGATACTGAACAAATTGTTGGAGCTGCGGGCTGACAAGTCCCTGGGTCCTGATGGACTTCATCCTAGGGTGTTAAAAGAAATTGCTAGTGGGATAGTTGATGCGTTAGTTTTAGTTTTCCAAACCTCCCTAGATTCGGGGAAGGTTCCTTTAGATTGGAAAATAGCAAATGTAACTCCTTTATTCAAAAAGGGAGGGAGACAGAAAGCAGGAAACTACAGGCCAGTTAGCTGAGCATTTGTCTTGGGGAAAATGTTCGAAGCTATTATTAAAGACATTATAGCAGGGCATTTAGAAAAAATCAAGGTAATCAGGCAGAGTCAACATGGTTTTGTGAAAGGGAAATCATGTTTAACTAATTTATTGGAGTCCTTTGAGGGAGTTACGTGTGCTGTGGATAAAGGGGAACTGGTGGATGTATTGTACTTAGATTTCCAGAAGGCATTTGATAGGTGCCATATCAAACGTTATTGCAGAAAATAAAAGCACAGGGTGTAGAGGGTAGCATATTGGCATGGATAGAAGATTGGTTAGCTAACAGGAAACAGAGTAGGCATATGTGGGTCATTTTCTGGTTGGCAAGATGTAATGAGTGGTGTGTCACAGGGATCTGTGCTGGGGCCTCAACTTTTTACAATTTATAACAATGACTTAAATGAAGGGATGCGAAATTTGCTGATGACACAAAGATAGGTAGGAAAGTAACTTATGAAGAGGACATAAGGGGGCTACAAAGGGATATAGATATTTTAAGTGAGTGGGCCAAGACCTGGCAAATGGAGTATAATGTGGGAAAGTGTGAAATTGTCCTCTTTGGCAGGAAGTTTAAAAAAGCATATTATCTAAATGGTGAGAGGATACAGAGGGATCTGGGTGTCCTAGTGCATGTATCACAAAAAGTTAGTATGCAGGTACAGCACGTAATTCGGAAAGCTAATAAAAAATTTTATCGTTTATCGTGAGGAGAATTAAATACAAAAGTAGGGAGGTTATGCTTCAGCTATATAGGGCATTGGTGAGACCACATCTGGAGAACTGTGTACAGTATTTGTCTCCTTATTTAAGGAAGGATGTAAATGCGTTGGAGGCAGTACAGAGAAGGTTTACTGGACTAATACTTGGAATGGGTGGGCTGTCTTATGAGGAAAGATTGGACAGGCTAGGCTTGTATCCGCTGGAATTTAGAAGAGTAAGAGGCGACTTGATTGAAACATGTAAGATCCTGAGGGGTCTTGAGAGGGTGGATGTGGAAAGGATGTTTCCCCTTGTGGAAGAATCTCGAACTTGAGGTCACTTTAAAAATAAGGGGTCGCCCATTTAAGACAGAGATGAAGAGACATTTTTTCTCTGAGGGTCGTGAGTCTTTAAAATTCTCTTCCTCAAAAGGCACTGGAAGCAGAATCTTTGAATATTTTTAAGGTAGAGGTAGACAGATTCTTGATGAGCAAGGGGGTGGAAGGTTATCGGGGGTAGTTGGAAATGTGGAGTAATCAGTTCAACCATGAGCACATTGAATGGCGGAGCAGGCTCGAGGGGTCGAGTGACCTACTCCTAATTCATATGTTTGTATATCTGTTCCTGTGATGGCTTGCTTTGGAGCAAGATATTTTTTCCATCAACCCTCTACTCCTCAGCCTTTTCACCATCTCCAGCCAAGAAGGCAGATCTACTTCCACACCCATGTCAGCATAATCACTAGGAAATCCAACAGCTACAACTTGGCAACTTCACTTCCCGTCCACCCAAATATCTAGGTTTTGGTGTTTCATTTTACTTTATAACTGTAACTTAATAGTATGTTCTTATGTGACTTCACACTTTTATTACTCCTCAGAGCTGGTACCTAATCTTGATTTCACAACAGAATCTAGCCATTCTTTAGTGTGTTCACTGCCCTTTCTCATCCTCCTGCCCTAACTTGCAGTACTATGCTGACAAGTGTATGACCGAACAGAAGTTTACACTAAACTTTCATATTGGTCAGCAATAGTTTTGTGTTTTTTTGAAATTTCTTCCTTTTTTTTTTAAAAAAGGTTTTCATTTTGAGTCATAAGTCAGGGTTGGTTAAGGTGTGCTGTTTTTTAGATAATGAATCAAGCCTGAAATGTTAAAAGTGCCTCCTGAATCCGTTTTTCATCTCTTACAGAACCTGTTAAAAGGTCTGAAAATAAACTTATCTTTTTTTAAGCACTGATCTAGCAACATTGCTTCAAAAACCTTCAACTGGTACTGTAACAGAAACCAACTCGTGTGAAGCACCCCAACAGGCAAACCTCACTCAGTCACTCGTGTTCACTAATTCCCAACATGATGATCCAATTTCATCGGTGGAAGGAAACTCCAATGCTGTGAATTCCTACTCTCAGAATCTGGTAAACTGAAAAAACAAAAGCAAAATTACTATACATCTTGATAATGTTTTCTGTGTAAATTAGAAGAGCTTCTAAAAATGGCGCTTGATAGACTTTTTGATGTACGTTCTGTTAAGAGTTGTTTTCTCCTTCAGAACAGGTCTTCTGCAGCACTTGGGTTTGACCTTCTATGTTATTGTAATCAGAGCGTACAGTAAAGTATGATCCTGTGTATTGAATCTGCAAACTGTGCCATCAAATTTTTTCCCATCTGGATGCAGTAGAATGCTGCTTTTTTTTTGTTCTTCAGTATCATTGTCTCACCCCTCCCTACTTGTTTCTAGATGAGGAAGTTTTGATCCCATTAGTTTTGTGATGGTAAGGCTTGTAGTTTTGTAGCTTTTGCAAAAATGTTTCTTTGTTTTTCTCTTCTAGTATGACTAAGAAGCTGGTGGGATTCAAGTGTTGCTGATCCTGTGATGCTAAGTTTCCACTGATGGATTGCCACAATGACTTTGTCCTGGGCCAGGGTCAACTTGGAGTGGGCTTCTCCATCAGAGAATTTCTGAAGTGGGCCTGGGACCAGAGGAGAGATTGTCCTTAAGGGACACTTCCTTGATACCAGGTGCTGCACCCTCAGCAAAGAGGACTTTAGCATAATCATTGGGCCCTTATGGTATTTGAGCATCTCCCTTAGCTGCTGAGAAAGGGTGATTGTCTCATGAGTCCTTGCCATGGTAAGGACTAAGGCTTGTGGACAACAATTTGGAAATGGGGTTAAATCAATCTATCACACTACATATAAGTTAATTCAAGCAGGTGTTTCATTCGTCTTTCTAGTTGCCTCTGATCCTTGATTAAAAGGCCTCTTGCGTTGAGCTCCTTTGCTTTCTGAGCTAGGTTTATGTATGCTCAAATATTTTGAGAGCTGGAGATTTGTGCATAACCAACACAACTTTATTTGCAGCTGTTGTGTGCTAAATTCAGTCTGTTTCGCACAAACTCAGACAGATATCAACAGTGTTCTTGTTCTCCATTTAAGGAACTACTTTTTGCTTGTTTCATTTGCATATTTCAATTTGCCAGGCATAGCAGATGGTGAAAATGGCTTGGAAACCAGTTCTTAGAGCTGGAAATTGCATCATAAATTTGAGAGCACTGAAACTGTGACTGAAATTCCAAATGAAGTGACGTTATGTATACTGGAAGCAAAATTTAAATATCATCAACTAGGTTGAGCTAGTAAATGATTGCCATTTCCGCCGCCCTTCCAAGCCACAATTCGGCTTTAAAAATGACTGGAATATTTAAGTCATGAAACAAAACTAACTTGGCTTCATGAGGAAAACCAGCATGTGGTTAAGTTCTGGAGTACACTGCCTGAGTCTGGTGAAGGCAGGTTCAATCAAGGCATTCAAAAGGGAATTAGATAGTTATATGAAAAGGAAGAATGTGCAGGGTTATGGGGAGTGACACTAGGTGAAATGCTCATTAGGAGAGCTGGTGTAGACGCGATGGGCCAAATGGCCGCCTCCTGTGCTGTAACAATTCTGAGATTCTCCTAGGGGAGACAGTGGCGTAGTGGTAATGTTATGAGGCTAGTAATCCAGAGCGCAGCGTAATACCCAATCCCACCATGACAGCTGGTGGAATTTAAAATCAATTGATTTACTTTTTTAAAAAACTGGAATTAAAAGCTAGTCTCAGTAACGGTGCCATGAAACTATTATCGATTGTTATAAAAACTCATCTGGATCACATGTCTTTTTGGGAAAGAAATCTGCCATTCTTACCCAGTCTGGCCTATATGTGATTTCAGACCCACAACAATGTGGTTGACTCTTAACTGCCCTCTGAAATGTACTTGCAAGCCACTCAGTTCTAGGGCAATGAGGGATAGGCTGGCCTTGCCGGTGATGGCCAGATCCCATGAAAGAATAAAAAAAAATTCTATTTGACGTGGATTCCTCTTTTTCAAAATAAACTGACATTGTAAGCTGCAGATGACTGCAAGATGTTCAGAGAAATTCAATTGGACAAATAATGCAACTTGAAAGTAGAACTTGTTTGAAGTGCATCATTGGCTATGGATTGTAAATTAAGGCAAGAAAATCGGTTGTCTTCAGGTAGGACTGGAGAAAATGAGAGGGAGGGAAGAAGCTAACACAATCCTACCCCATTTATAAGGCTGTTGAAGGACAAACTCCTCAATGGAATATGGATTGTCTGATGTAGTTGAGTAATATCGATCTTGGAGTAGGGTAACCTCAGCAATGAGATACAGTTCTTATTTCCCTTGGTTAGGAAGGGTGAAATTTGGCAATATTCCCATTCACCCTGTGTGTGGGCATGAGTTAGTCTGTAGACATCTCCACAATGCAATTCATGCTCATTGTGGTAAATGCATTCTTTTCTAAGCGTGGCCACTGGTGTAGCAAAGACTGCTGATACTTCCAAAAGGGTTATGCTGATGTGGAGAAGTAAATTTGTATCCATAGGGTGCTTTTGTAGATGCGGTATGAGCTATCCAAATTTGTATTTCATAACCACCTATTGCTTTTCTCAAGGTGCTGTTTATGCTTTTGAGGAATGTGTGCATTGAAATTTTTAGGATTTGGGACAGAAAACTTAGATATGAAATGTTTGAATTTTTTTGGAATCTATAGTTACAGAAGTGCTGTTGTGGTTTTTAAGTATTCAGTGGGTGGCATGCATGACTTACTAGACCAGCAGCTCAGCAGACTGATTTATGTACTTCTCAACCAGCTAGACGTCCAATCGAATTGCAGAGCATTTGCGACATTACTGATCAAAGAGTCTAAAGTTGAGTTGTACTCATGAAAAATTCTAGCCAGCAAGGTAGTAGGCTTGTGGTAATTAGTATTTCCATTGTGGCTGTTCAATGTTTTCTAAATACGCAGCTGCCAATTATAAGAATTGGGCTTCAGTTTTGCAGTAGGCTAAATATGTAATGCACTTTCTATGACTGTGCTTAACTATATTCCAGGTCAATGAATTGGACATATCCATTACTGATTCTATGGTAAATAAACGCATTAAATATGAGAAGGTAGAAGTACCATGTGAGCTGTTTGAAAACTACCATGTTTCAACAGTTTGCACACAGCAAGCAATCTTTACAATACATGAGAATAGTAGTATGTCATATTGTTCACATGCTGCTCTTGGCAATGCATCACCTGAGGTTTCCTAAAAGCATTGTTGATACCTCTGTGCTAGATGTTTAAATTCTAACCAAAGCAATTGGTTTAATTGTTTCATTGTTTACAAGGCAGAGAACCACAAACTTTCCACAGTCAGTCATCAAAGTATCTAATTATGGCAGCAGCATTTTTAATGAACATTTCCAGAGATGTTCATACATGGCTTGTAATGTATTACTACCATTTAAGTGTAATTTCAGTCAACTGTTTTCAGCAATTAAACAACTGTCCTTTTGAAGCTTTGATTTTGTCTGAAAGTGTGGAAATTCATTTAGCTAGTCCCAAGATACCAATGCAGTTCACTGGTGCAGTCTAGAAGTGGTATAGGAAAAAGGTATAAGTTGCTAGCATAAAAAGCTACAAACATCTATTGTTAAGCATCCAGTGAATTGATGTAGAATCCCCAATTTAAAAATAATTGACCATTTTTAAAGTTTTCTCATTCGTCCTGAAATTTTTGTTGCTATTTTATCAGGTGCTGAGTTTCTGGATACAAATTTCTTGATTTATTTAACTATACTCCATACTGCAGTGCAGTATAGTTTTTTGTGGGAGGCAGTGCTCCTCATTACTGGGTTTATATTTTGATGTCCACTACCTTTAGTGGCTCAGAGAAGAGAGATGCAGAGTATTGTCTGTCCATTATTGTGATGACCAGAAATGCAGGTGCTGAATTTGTGAATTCCTCTCATTCATGTTTTCATACCATTGGAATATGCTATTAGTTGCTTGACCAATTCGGGGTGTGGTACTGATGTAATTTTGTAAATATTTTATAGTGGATACTTATTTGTGCCCATAGAATAGCTGAAAATCATGTTCCAACTTTTATTTTTCAGAATACTTCAAATAAAAAAAGATTCTTAAAGGCTAAAACAATTGATTTTTAAAATGTAGGTAAATGTAGAACATTTTTTGAATTGTCCCCAAGCAGTTGTACATGCATACTCACTTTCTCTTGGTGCTCTTTCAGTCTTGTGGCTCAGTTTATTAACTCACTACTTTGCTTATATAGTTTCAAAGTAAGTGCTGATCTGCATACAATATTTTTTTTTAAAATCTGGTCATTTGGCAGGTATGAAGAAGAAAAAAATGATTAACCACTGGAAGTTCAGTAGATGAAGCTTAGTTGAACTGTAAGTCTCTTTAGTTAAACAGTAATTCCATAACAGACACCGTTGTAGCTCTGTTTCCTGAAAGATTCTATCCACCAATTTACGTAATGCTTCCCTATTTTGCTTTCCCCTTTTTCTTTCTACCTCAGTTAATTTCAAAGTTTTCTAATACCACAGAAAATTACCCATGGAAAGGCAATTTGCCTTTCAAACTATGAACTTTCTTTCTGAGCAGGTCTTGATTAGATATTTCATTCACTGGGAGAACTGACTTTAAACTGACCAGGAAAAAAGCACTTAGCTTCAAAATCTCCATTTATTTAGTCTTGCAATTTGAATGTCGGATTAATAGAAGTCACTCGAAGGGAAAAGGGGTTGTAGTCTCTCATTGTTCCTGAGTTAATAGATGAAGCCTGCTGCTAGGTAAACACTTGCTGTGCTCAGGACTGTTCTTGAATCATTTGTGGTAATATTTCTAGGCTATGTATGAAAAGTTTTGCTTGTTCAGACACTACAATTTGAACAGCAAGATTCACATTTGGACAAGAAAGAAAAGTGACCTGTTGAGATTCTGATTTGATATGGTTTGATCTATGAACTGATTACATCGGTAATTACATAGCATGTAGTGAACCTTCTACATTTTAAAAACTTTTCCAAGCTGAATTAACTTCATCTTTATAGTGGTTAGTTTTTGAATGTTTGGATGCATAATTGGCTTATTAATTTTATTGCCATTCATCTCAATGTAATTGAAGGCACTTTCAGCAAAGCAATTATGCAAACAATATTTTTGAAAGTCTGGCAGTTGAGATTACAGTTTTAAAATGGTCCTATATCCACCCTACCAACAGTAAGTGTTTGATTTGGGTTCTGTGTTCACTATCTCTTAAGATTTTTGCACTCAAGAAAAATGTACCTTTTAGCTAGTTAAACTGCCGTTGATTTTTGAGTGAAATAAAAGCAAAATACTGCAGATGCTGGAAATCTGAAATAAAAATAAGAAATGCTGGAAATACTCAGCAGGTCTGGCAGCATCTGTGGAGAGAGAAGCAGAGTTAACATTTCAGGTCAGTGACCCTTCATCAGAACTTTTGAGTGCTTTTCATCTTGAGTAGGTAGTTTTTGGGCAACCAGGAAGGAGTGTGGTGAGTTAGATCAGAGGAAGAAATAACTTGTGTGAAGTCAAATCCAAGTGCATTTGAAGTACCTTTCTGGGAGGGGAAACAGAATTCTTAGTGAGTGTCTCTGAATTTTAGGATTGCTGTGCACTTTGTACATTTAAATTAATTGCTTTCAAATTGTACGGGAGAAGCTTTTTACCTAGCAAAGATTTTGTTCAATTTCGTTACTCAGCTATAGCTGAACTAGTGATCTGTGTTGGTGTCAAGTCTTAATTAAAGTTTTGTATTTCTCTGGACTGTTTGGAAATTTTTGTTTCATGCCACTGATGGGATTTTGTGGAAATTCCCATGAAGAACAAATTGAATACTTACCTGGCTGATAAGTGTTCAGTTTATACTTCAGCTGCAGAAAATTCCATTGTCATATTTGCCTTGAAAAGCAACTCTATATATACTGTGTTAGAACAGTTGAAAAAATTTTCTAAATTGGTAATAATTCTGTGCAGAATAGTTGCATGAATTGCTTAAAGTGCAAATAAAATGATTGATGGGTGAATATACCATTTAAAAATTCCTGTGCTCTTTTTAAAAAAAATAAATAAATATCTGGCGAAGTAAGGCTAAGAATTGCAGGTGTGCAGAATATTGTCATTTTATGCTTCTTGGAAAACTTAACTTCTTTTTTTTATAGTCTCCTGGGTTTGGCGAACTTGCTTCTACGAAGATTGCCAACTCTTCGGGGTCTCAATTACTCGAGCAGTTGAAGCCCTCTGGTTTGGTAGAAATGGCTGCACAGACCAGAAAAACAAGTAGCAACACGCATTCCTGGGTAGCAAAATCAACAGGCCTGAGCCAGTTTGGTCAGTATTTTATGTCATGAACAAATGATACCTGTGTTGATAATATTTGTGCCAGTAAAAATATGAAACTTTTTCTGTTTTAAAACACAAATTCCTTGCTGCATTTTGGTTTTAATTTTTTTTATACCAGCATGCCGTTAACGTAAATGTAAAATCTCACTTGCTTTATGACTGCACACTTAAGGTTGATTAATAAGACAAAAATAGTCTTGGAAAAATACAAATGTTATCACTGTTCATATGATTATCTCGCAGCTGTAGAAATTTGTAGTTGAAAAAGATGGAAACTGAAGACGTCATAGCAGTATAATTTTAATTAGTACAGAAACTTAGATGTCTTCACAGTAACAATGAATTGTAATATTGTCATGAAACTGCAAGAACTCTTGTGATAGGAGGGAGCTACAAGAGGAAGATAGTAATTGGAAGTGAGATGAATGGCTAACTGTTACAACCAGATGAGAAAGGTGTCTAGGGCTCTATTACTGTCTTCACCTGGTCTTATTGTAACGCACTGTGTTTTGAACTCCCCCTTCGTGAATCCTTGTTCACAGCTTTCCAATTATAAGACAAAGAAACCAATTCGCACAGATTTTCTGAGGTTTACAGAAGAAAGATGACATTTTATCAAAACTTAAAATTAAAATCAAATATGGTTAACGCCTACGGATGTACGACGCGCCCACGCTAGCATGCACACGCGATACATACTTGCAAATAGGGACAGAAAAGAGGAGAGGAAAATATGTGCTTCGAGCTCACTTGATTGTAGGTAGTCTTGCTGTTCGTCAGGGTCCGGTGTTCTTCTTAAACCTCGTTCACGTAGGAGACTTTTCTCTCTGAGGTTCATGTGTTTCCACAAGATTCAGTTCCGTAAGAAAGAAATGGAGGCAGGGAGGACTGGAGAGGAGGTTCTGTTCCAACCGGGAGTACACTGCTTTCTGAGTTCAAACATTGTTTTCTCTAATTTTAAACACTCAGTTCAAACCTCTGCAACAGCCAGTTAGTCATGTGGCTAAAACTGGTCTGACCATTTCTTCAGTGTACTGGGGAAGCAACGACTGGGTCCCCTTGGTTCCAACACTGTCTGTTACTATGCAAATGTATTTATAGTCAGGGGCTTGCAATTTTAAGTTTTAATGTTCATGAAGCGAAATAATGTGTGCCTCAGTCTTGGCAGGTGGGGGGTTTGCCTGACACCTCCACACCCAGGGGAATGAAATGTGATTTGAAGAAAAAGGGCATATTTCATTACAGAGTTTGAGAGAAAGATAAGAAAGAAAAACCATGCATTTCTTTCATGCATTTCCATTCATTCACCAATCTTAAAGCTTGTTAAAAATGGTCTGTTCTGGGTGCCAGGGCTGCTTTAATTTTCTCTTTTTTTTTTCCCTCGAGAGTTAGTAGGGGGGCGGGTCTATCCTGAACTCTTGGAATCATGCAAAGACGTTTGGCCTCGGGATGGGTGGTTCTCTTTTCCTCTGACTGTGGGGGAGGAATCTTTGTTGCTCTCCCTTTTGTTCTCTGGGACACTCCTACCTTCAGGTATTTATGCAGACTTGGCTGCACACTTCTGTGGCACTTCAACTAGGTGAGGCAACACCCTCATGGTTTCTGTCCGTCCTAGAGGTCTCTCTTTGTTTCTGCAGGATCCTGTAAATGCTGTTAGCAACTCTGGTGGGGTGCTTCTAGAGTCTGCATTCACATAGGAGGATGGGGTCTAACTTTTCACGTTTTTCGGGGTTGACTGACCAGACAGGGGTTTTCATCCGGGATTCTTCCTGGACTTAGTTTAACCTGCCCCCTTGGTCACTTTTTCCCCTCCTCGTTCTAAACTTTTTGCCTGCCTGTCCCCTTTTGTTCTCGGCGGGGGTCCCTTGCAGTTCACCAGCCCTCGGCTGGAGGGTCCTCCTAACACCGGTACAGGACTTAGGGTTGCGGGTTTCACTGTAGGTTGGGGTTTCCCCTCAACCTGGCACATGTAGCAACTCCTGCAGTACTCCACCACATCTTTGTGGAGTTTTGACCAATCGAACTGCTGTCTTCTGCGGGCTTTGGTCTTTCATATACTGGCATGTATAGCTACTGCCGTCTCGTGGGCCCTTCTTAATATGTCTCCCCGGTACCTCTTTGGCACCACTAACTGGTGAACTACTGTCCACTGCTTGCCCTCAGGTCTGTGAGGAGAACTCCATTTCCTCATCGGTACCTCATTCTTTAAATAGTAGCAATCAGGGACTCTCTGCTTCGCTTTCAGACTGGGCAGCCTGTGCTAACTCTCGCAGTACTGGGTCGGCTCACTGAGCCTCATCTAGTGAAAATCCATTTAATTCATTTCCTGGGTCTCCTAACTTTCCAAAGAAAGTCTCGGACAGACAGACATTCATGGCCTCGGGTCCAGCTCCTGCCACTGCCCTGTCTCTCTGACCGACTGAGGTCTTTCACTACTGGGTGGGCTACCACCTTCACCCCTGCCAGATCATTACCTAGGAACAGTTCAACCCCTTCCACAGGCATGCTAGGGACAATCCCTACAGCCACCGGTCCTGAAACTAGGTCACACTCCAAATGCAGCCAGTGTACAGGTATACACTGCCCTCCAATACCATTCACCATCATTTTGGTCTTCACTGCACACTTGGAGGTGGTGGGGCGGCAGGGAAGGTCAGGCCTTTTCCCAGTAAAAGGGATCTGGTGGCCCCTGTGTCCCTGAGAATCACTGGACTTGCTTGCCCCATTCGAGGGTTATGGGTTAACTTTCCCTTCTAATACAAAATCCTGATAACCTTCAGGAATCCTATTAACTTTTCTCGCACTGGCCGTAGTAAGCTTCCTGGGTTGCGCTGTTACTGCAGTTAAAGCCATAGCTTGTTCTGTGTTCTCCATCAGGCCCTCGTCTTCACTGAGCGGGTGTGCCCTGATTAACCCTACAGGTTTCCCCTTTAGTTTCCAGCAGTCAGCTTTTAAATGCCCTGCCTTATTACAATGGAAGCACTCAGGTGGTTCGCAGTGGTTAGCACCGCAGCCTCACAGCTCCAGCGACCCACATTCATTTCTGGGCACTGCCTGTGTGGAGTTTGCAAGTTCTCCCTGTGTCTGCGTGGGATTTCGCCGGGTACCCTGGTTTCCTCCCACCACCAAAAGACTTGCAGGTTGATAGGTAAATTGGACATTATAAATTGCCCCTAGTATAGGTAGCTGGTAGGGGAACATAGGGACAGGTGGGGATGTAGTAGGAATATTGGATTAGTGTAGGGTTAGTATAAATGGGTGGTTGATGGTCGGCACAGACGCGGTGGGCCAAAGGGCCTGTTTCAGTGCTGTATCTCTAAATAAGTAGGTCTCTGGGTTTCACTCTTGCTCACAGCACCTTCCTTTTTGGCTGGAGGAGGGCCCCTTGCGTCATCCTGCTTTTCTTTCTCTTCCAGGACTGCCTGGGCTTCTATCACCTTCCCACCCTTTGCCCTTTTATTTGTGGGGGCAATTAGGAAAGGTTCTTCCCTGGGAAACTAACTTATCAATTAAAGCAAACCCATTGGCCAGAACGGGGCTGCTTGCTGGGCTCCCTGAACCCGTTGCTCCTCTACATGAGTTTTTATGGAGAATAGGAGAGAGTTTTTAAATTCCTCTAACGGGATTACTTCTCTGAGTCTCATAGCTGAGTTTTAAATTTAAAGCTCTCAGCCACTGGTCAAAAGCCAGCTGCTTACTTCTTTCAAACTTCAGATAAGTTTGGCTTGCTTTTTGAGGGTTCTAAACTTTTGGCGATAGACGTCAGGTACCAATTCATATGCCCCGAGTATAGCATTTTTGGTCAGTTCATAATTTGATGAACTCTCATCTGGCAACAAGGAATAAATATCACGGGCTTTTCTGGTTAGTTTGCTTTGCAATAAAAGAGACCAGGTCTCATCTGGCCATTTTAGTTGCCTTGCCAGTTTCTCAAAAGACACGAAAAACGCTTCCACATCTTCCTCATTGAATTTTGGAAACAATTGAGCGAGTTTTAGCAATCTTGTACTCAACCCTGAATTATGCTCCTCCATATTGGCCATGCTTTCACTAGGGTTACCCTGTCGCCCCCTAGTTAACTCAAGCCGCTTCAGCTCTCTCTTAGGATTCTTTCCGGAATATACTTTCTCTCTCTCTCTCTCTCTCTCTCTCTCTCTCTCTCTCTCTCTCTCTCTCTGTCTCTCTCTGTCTCTCTCTGTCTCTCTTGCATTTCATTCTCTTCACGTTCCTTCTGGAAGGCTCTCTCTTTCTCTCTCTCCCTTTCCTCAAATTCAAGTTTCCTCTGTTACAGTTGTATCTTTGCTAACAATACCCTGTTGGATTCTGTTTCTCTGCTTCTTCAGATTCAAGGGAAAAATAGTTGGCCACTAGCCTTAGGAGTTCAGACTTTCTAGCCTTGCCACATACAGTGATCCCACACTGCTCAGCCATTTTCCTCAACTCCTCCAGAGACTGTGCTTTTAACTTATCCCAAGTTACTTCACCCTGGCTTGGAGAGCTACTCACTTCAGTTGCAGACATGTTAATATTCAATCTCACACAACCACAAGAAAACCTGTATTGATTTTTTGCTCTTTTTGTTTGGGAACAATTTGGCTTCCCACTTCCAATTTCACTTGTTTGTGGGTAAAATTCCAGACGCTAGCACCCAAATTTCTATTACGTCCAGGTGAGAGAGGTGTCTGGGGGTCTTTTACTGTCTTCACCTGGTCTTATTGCAACAGGGTTTTATTTTAAACACACTGTGTTTTGAGCTCCCCCTTGGTGAATCCTTGTTCACAGCTTTCCAATTATAAGACAAAGAAACCAATTCACATAGGTTTTCTGAGGTTTAAAGAAGAAAGATGAAATTTTATCTAAACTTAAACTCTAATATGGTTAATGCCTACGGATGTACGACGCATGCACACGCAATGCACACTTGCAAATAGGGACAGAAAAGAGGAGCGGGGTTTTAGGCAATATCAGAAGAGTTTCTTGTTTACTGTGCTTTGAGCTCATTTGATTGTAGGTAGTCTTGCTGTTTGGGGCCAAGTGTCCTCCTTAAACCTTGTTCACATAGGAGATTTTTCTCTGAGGTTCATGTGTTTCCACAAGATTCAGTTCCGTGGGAAAGAGATGGAGGCAGGGAGGACTGAAGAGGAGTTCTGTTCCAACTGGCAGCACATGGCTTTCTGAGTTCAAACACTGTTCTCTCCAATTTAAAACTCTCATTTCAGACCTCTGCAACAGACAGTTAGTCATCTGACTAAAACTGTTTTGACCACTTCTTCTGTGTATTGGGGAAGCAATGACTGGGTCCCCATTGCTCCAACACTGTCTGTTACTATGTCTTACGACCAGGTGAGCAATGTGTCCAGGGGTCTTTGGCTGTCTTTATCTGGTCTTTTTGTAGCAGGATTTAATTTTAAACGCACTGTATTTTGAGCTCCCTTTTTGTGATTCCTTGTTCACAGTTTCCAATTATAAGGCAAAGAACTGAGCACACACAGGCTTTCTTTGGTTTAAAGCAAAAAGAGGAAATTTATTAAAACCTTAAACTTAAACTCTAATATGGTTCACGCCTATGGATATACGACGCACTCACGCTAGCATGCACACGTGATATAAACTTGCAGATAGGAATAGAAAAGATAAGAACAGTTTGAGGCAATATCTTGTTACTGTTTCTCGAGCTTGCTGTAGTCCTTGATTGAAGATATGGTCTTGCGATTCGTTGGGGCCTAGTAATCTGTTTACAACTTTGTTCACGTGGCAAGCCCTTCTTTGAGTTTCACATGTTTTCACAAGATTCAGTTCCATGGGAAGAGATGAAGGCAGGGAGACAGGCAGGCAGAGGAGATCTTCTCAGTCCATGAGCACACAGTGTTCTGCCTGGCAATTCCTTTGTGGGGAGTTCCAAAAAACTCTGCAACAGCCAGTCAGTCATGTGACTAAAACTGGTCTGACCACTTCTCTGTATTGGAGGAACAGGGACTGGCTCCCTTTGTTTCCTCATTGTCTGGTACTTTGCAAATGTCCTTCCAGTCAGAGATGGCAATTTTTAAAGTTTTAATTTAAGTGGTCATTGGATAGACATATAGATGAAAATGGAATAGTGTAGGTCAGATGGTTTCACAGGTCGGCGCAACATCGAGGGCCGAAGGGCCTGTACTGCGCTGTAATGTTCTAATTCTAATGTTCATGTGGTGAAATAATGTGTACCTAAGTCTTGGCAGGTTGGAGGTATGCCTGACACAAACAAACAGGCTTTGGAAGGAATATTATAAATTGGGAAATGGATATAGGAATAAATTTTTCATGTGTGTATTTATATGGTACACAACTCTTGGTCTGTTTCTAAAATTATTTTAAAGCAGTTTTTTGGATCTCTTTTAGACTTCAAGACCCAGCCTGAGCCTTCACCTGTTCTGAGCCAAATGACCCAACGACAGCAGCAGTTCTCTGTTGAACCAGTATTAAATACCTATTCCTCCCAGATCAAGTTAAGAGAAGTGTCTCCTGTTGACAGCAATGCTGCTAAAATGTTGCAACTGCTACCTATCTCCACAGACAATCAAATAGCCAATACTCAACAGACACAGCAAAAACAACTTAAAACACAAAAGCGGAAGATACCAACATCTTCTAAAGTAAGCTGAGAAACAGTTTTGTCATACTTGTAAATGCTGTGTATTTAACTGGATTGGCACAAACAAGCCATAATCATTTTTTATAGAAATGTTTTGTGATGGCGCAACATGTTAATATTCCAGTGGCTTTTAGGAGTAAGGCATAGGTTTCAGTTAATATTCTGTGGTCATGACTTGTTGGGACGGGTAGAGTAGAGGCTGGTTGCTGGATGCAGCAAATCTTTTACATCACCTGTTTGCCTCAAGATCCATTAGCAGAAGCCTTGGAGCCAGTCATCATTTACACGACTGAACCACAGAATAGTGCTTGGAGTAGAAAAAGGGTTGTAAATGCAGGAATCCTTCTCTTGAACACTGTTCTTGTATCAATAGTCTACCCACTCAGCTCAGTGCTGTGCCTTGGTAACATTCTTCGACATGGAGCATAAGGCGTGTCTTGTAGCTGCATGTTTATAATGCAGTTTGAAAAGTGAGAAACCAGAAAACAATGATGCCGAAGTATGTAGCTGAACTTTTTGATAAAGCACTATTTTTGAGATTTTTGTGTAACTCGAGAGTTGAGTCCATCATGACCTTAAAGGTATTTTGTGTTCCATGCATTGCCAGTTCACCTAATATTCTTTCAAAGTCATCATTTCCCTTGACAATCTCTCCAGAGGGAATCTTAACACTGAAGGTTTAAAAATATGGGCATTTTGAAATGAGCATTGTACCATGCTGTAATGGAACTTCATGAGTCCAGAGTGGTAGGATATGGTTTCACATCTTTAATTGTCCACATGAAGTTCCTGAACTGCCCATTGTTGTGTATGGCATGTAGTGAAGCTGAGGAAGGACAAGATAGTTAAGAGGGGTTAATAAAAACTGCAAATTTGAAACAAAAATAGAAAATGCTGAAAATGCGCATTTCAGTTAACCTCTATAAAAAGTGTACACTCTGTTAATCTGTCTTTTCGCAAGGGACTTCTGTTCTAA